>NC_133772.1:22558751-22647567 GCF_003597395.2 Chelonoidis abingdonii
ATGAGATGTGTAAAATCAATAAGCTGTAAACGGAGCGAAAACCATGCCGGATAAGAAACACAACATCCACATATTCGAGTGTGGCAAGGACTGGTCTCTATTACAATCTAACCAGACCCATCCACATGAACAGGCACCCGGCGACTAGTCAGCTGCAACTGGCATGACTATTCCCTGTAAAAGCCCAGCGTCCTACTGCTAGAAGACCCAACCTTAATCACTCACGGATCCCTTCCCGAGGCCACTCAGAGCACGCAGTGCGCGGCTGCAGAGAACCAGCAAGAAGGCGGGTGGTGGTGGCCTCCTCATGTCCCAGATATGGTGATGAAGACAGAGAGGGGGAGGGAAATCTTAGATGTACGCCAAGAAAACTGGACTTGCTTTAGCTCCTCTCTCACCCAACAGTCACTGGTCCAACCAAAGACATCCCCCCCCACCTGTCCCTCATGCTGGCGAAGGGCTCACCAACGCTTGCGGAATAGCCATGACGGAGCTGTCTTGTCAGCATCTCAGAGCCACGCAGAAGTGGTTTACGCGAGCAGCGCAGGGTGAGAAGTAGCCAACTGACCGTCGCCACAGCACAGAGCGCGGCTGTTCAGTGCAGAGGGAGCCGCGTCCACGCACAGTAAGGCAAGGTGGCTGGCCGGCAGGCGGGGAACCTGCTCGCTGCGGTCGGTTTCTGGCAGCTACTCACGGGAAGCAGCAGACGCTTTGTGTGCTGCCGCGTCATGAGCACGTCCAGCCACCCGTTCAGGATTAAGTTGACCCTGGCCTGTAGCCACACATGAGCAAGGCCTCAGGCCTCACCGCGAACCTGTGCAGCAAGCCCTTGTACTGAGAGCCCAGGCCAGGCCGCCGTGCCTTGCGCGACAGGCAGAACCAGCTGGTGTGGCCTGGGTACAGACGGCGCGAGGGTAATCGTTGACTCTGGGCTCTCCCCTCGGTAAGCAGTATCTGCACTGTGTAGGTATTTGAAAGAGCAGAGAGATGTAAAGCTGAGGAAGACCCTGACTGCTGCATGCAGCCTGCTTCGGAGATCACACACAGCTCTTGTGGCTGCACAAAAAAGAAGACCAACATGGCTGCCAGGCTTTCGCCTCCCCTCTGCCCAGGGCACTAGAAGATAGGGGGGCTGTGGCCCACCAAATCCTCCCAAGCCTTAGGCGTGAGGCGGAGTTTGAGGGCAGAGTTGGACGGGACAGGCCTGCTGAGCAACCACAAACATTCTAATCAAACCTGCCACCTGCATAGCAGCCAGCCCCAGTCACCGCTGGTCGGGCTGTTGTACACACCTACACTCCGGTGAGGCTCACCCTAATAAAGCAGCAAAATGGCCTAGGACATCCCCATTCGTCCCGACATGTTGAAGATGCCAAAGGTGGAAATCAAGTTACGCTCTGAAACGGAGCGAAAACCATGCTCTGGCATAGGAAACACAAACACCACAAATCTTGAGGGGCAAGAGACTGCTCTCTAAGCAATCTAACCAACCAGTGCAACAAACAGGTCAACGCGGCACCTAGTCAGCGCAACTGCATGACGTCCCCTGGTTAAAATGCCCACGGCCTTTAGAGAAGACCCAAACCATTCACTCTACAGGACCTTCACAGAGGCACTAGAGCACGCATGCTGGGGCTGCAAAACGCAGATAAGAAGGCGTGGGGGTCGGGGCTCCCATCAATATTGGGATGAACAGAAGGTGGTAGGAACATATCTTAATCACCCAAACAAGCGCTGGAGCTTTTCTGTAGATCTCTCTCTCACCCACAGTCAACTGGGCCAACAAAGACATCCCTTCCCCCACTTGTCTCCTCAGTGCGTGGGCCTGACAGGCTCCCCACGCTCGGAAGCTACATCACGGAGAGTCTTGTCCAGCCATTGCCCTGCAAAGCACGCAGGAAGTGGTTACGCCAGGCAGCGCAGGGGAGAAGTACCACGACCCCGTCGCCGAGCGAGCAGGAGAGGCTGCGGCCTGTTCCACGCAGTGATGACCCGTATCAACCCATCAGGACAAGGGACTGGCCTGGCCCAGCGGAGCCTGCTCGGTCGCTGGGCAGCACCTAGGGCAAACTGCATGCAGAACGCTTGTGGTCGGTCGGCGCCCTGGCACGTCCACCCCGCTCAGATGAAGGGGACGCGGTGTCCCTGTAGGTCCATGCAATGAAGCAACGCTTCATGGCTTCACCGCGACCCTGGTGCAAGCAAGCCCTTGTTACTGGTGAGTCAGCAGCCCAGCGTGCCTGCGGCGACAACGCGCAGAACCAGCTGTTTGGCTGGCGGATGACGGCGGCTGAGGTAGGTCGTTTCCTCTGTCATGGCTCCCCTCGGGAAGAGTACTGCACTGTGAGTGATGGAAGAAAAAGAGATGAGCGAGGCAAGCTCCTGAACCTCGCATCGGCCTGCTCTGAGGATCACACACAGGGCCGTTGTCTGCCGCTAAGAAAAAGACAGACAGGCTGCAGGCTTTCGTCCCTTCCCATGCTCCCAGGCCCATAGAAGATAGGTGGGCGTTGGCCACCCAAATTCCTCCCAGACCTTAGCAGGTGGGAGGCCGAGTTTTGGAAGGGCAGAGTTGAGGGACACGGCTCTGCTGGAGCAGCCACTAAAAATTCCTTCTAAAACCAAACCTCCACCTGCACAGGCACCCCAGCCCTCACGCTGTCTGGGCGTTGTACACCCCACCCCGGTGAGGCTCACTCTGATAAGAGCACCATGGCCAGACATCCGCCTATATCTCCGACAGTTAGGATGGCATGAATGTTCTCATGGCCATCCTCAACTGTCGGGACGATAGGCGGAATGTCCTGGCCATGGTGCTCTTTATTCAGGTGAGCCTCACCGGCGGGTGAGGGTCATGAGAACAGCCCCGACCCAGCGGTGACTGGGGCCTGGGGCTGACCTATGGCCAGGGGCGGCAGATTTGTAGAAATTTTGGTGGTGCTCAGCAGAGCCTGACCCTCCAAACTCTGCCCCCTCCAAACTCCGCCTCCCACCTGCCTAAGGCTCTGGGAGGGAATTTGGGTGGGGGACGGGGCCTGGGGTGCAGGCTCTGGGATGAGACAGAGGGTGGGAGTGCAGGAGGGGGTGAGCTGTGCAGGATCTGGGAGGGAGTTTGGGGGCAGAAGGGGTGTGGAAGGAGGAGATGCAGGCTCTGGGAAGGAGTTTGGATGCTGGGTACAGGCTCCGGGCTGGGGCAGAGAGTGACGGTGCAGGACGGGGTGAGGGATGCTGGCTCTGGGAGGGAGTTTGGGGACAAGAGGGGGTGTGGAGGGAGGGAGTGCAGACTCTGGGAGTAAGTTTGGGGGCCAGAGTGGGGTGTGGGAAAGGGGTGGAGGGGCAGGCTCTGGGAGGAGTTGGGAGGGTGCAGCGCTTACCTGGGGCTCCTAGGCAGGGCAGGCCAGGGGTCCTCCATGTGTTGCTACCCCCAGGCACTGCCTCCGCAGCTTCCTATTCGCTGCAGGGGCGCTTGGGGTGGGAGACAGACCCACCCCACCCAGGGGCCACAGGGAGGGGCTGGCAGCCATGTGGAGCAAGCAGGCAGGAAGCTGCTCAGCTTTGCTGCACTGCCGGTGGTGAGTGGGGGCCCCGGGCTGTTTTAAATGGCCCAGGAGAAGCGGGGGGGAATGGTGGGGCTGAGGCCCATGTTGCCCAGGCACCGCGGGCCCATAGAACTTGCCGCCCATGCCTATGGCCAGGAGAGGGATGGCCCTGAAGGCCCTGGGGGTGGGTGGGTGACCAGGGGCAGGGAAAGCTCCTACAACCCTAGGGGTCGAGTCACTCAGTCTGCAGATTGTTATCTGCCCCAGCTGGTGTCACGGGACTGGAGCAAGGCCCAGGGTCAGGTGTCTCTTGTTCCCCAAGGCTCAGTTCTAGAGAATGGTCCCTTGTGTGACCTCTGCCCTTGAGCCCCCTCTGACGTCCGTGTGCCATGCACAGACCGGGCAACCGCCTGCCCATTCATGGCCAGTTCACCTGCCCCAGCAGACCGGGCAACCCTTTGGAGCACAAGGCTGCAGACCCCACCACACACTCCTGCTCTGTGTGCAGCTGAGCCTTAGTGAGGGAGCAGGGCAGGCCTTGATCTCCGCTGGAGCCTTGAGGGGCCGTTGCGCTAGCAGCATTTCAGTGAGGTCCACGCTGTGACCAATCGCGATGCCCTGCATACAGCCCATGCCGGGCCCGTGGCCAGTGGAGCTAAGGACCTTGTGGTAGAGATGAGTCACGAGAGGCCAGCCCCATTCTCTAACTTGTTTTGCTGTTGGCTTGTTAGCTTCTCCAGTGCCCTGACCTCGGCAATGAGCTGGAAGACGCCATTGTGGAGGAGATGAGCAGGCAGCTGAGACCCCAAGACTGTGGTGCGCTGGTTGGCACTCAAAGGCCTCCTCAACATGGCCCTTCGCCCAGAGAAGGTGAGAGGGGAGGAGGGCTGGGGGATAAACCCAGAACCGCAGGGAGCTGCTGCAGGGCTGGGGTCATTGAAACCTTCCCAGGGGACATGGCCCTGGCCTGGAGTCAGGAGCCCTGGCTTCTATTCCTGGCTCTGCCACTGACATGCGGGGTGCCCTTGGGTAAGCCCCTGCCTGGCCTTTGTCTGCTGTTCTGCAGGGCGGGGCCTGGCTCCTGCAGGGTGCGTCTCTAGGTGTGTGCAGCACCTGGCACAGCTGGGCCTGATTGTGTCTGGGGTCTCTGTGATCCAAAGAACCCTAGCACTAGAGTAGCAGCAGAACTGCAGACTCTAGACCCCCAGGGAATGCTGGCGACACCAGCGATCAGGGATACCCGACAGAGCCATTTCACTTCAGTTAGGAACCATTTTTTCCTACAAATCCCCTTTTAAAGCCTCATAGGTTTTAACTGTTGACGTCATGACTCTGTCCCGCAGCACTCGCTCCTCTGAAGAGCTCTGGAAGGGCCTTTTGCTGCTGAGATCTCATAACAAGTTTGATACCCACAGTATAGTGAAGGCAGAGAAAACTCTTGGGGCTTAAATACACAGATCTGGCAGCCTGGTAAAGAGGAGACAATCTGAAGGCAACTCTTGCTAAGGATAATTTACTTCCCCTGAGAGTAGCGGGTCAGTCTGGTTTATTAAAGCCGGAATATGACTAGATCAGACATGAAGAGGGCGTGACTGTAATTCTCTTTGTTATACACCGTCCCCATCGTTCCATGTGCCTCAGCCTGGTTTTCACTTGCTTGTGGTTCATTTTCCTTTCCGGAACCGGTTAGCCTGTATATGACACATTTTTTCCCTGATGCTGGTGGAGATTTTGTGGGGCTGTGTCTTTGCAAGGTTCAAAAACCAAATAAAGAAATGATTGAATCTGGCCTTTACTAACAGACCAACCCTAGAACTAGTGTGCAAAATCGGCTCCCTCCCTTAGGCTAGGCTGTAAGGACCAGGACTCAAGAGAACCCAGGTTCGGTTTCTGGCTCTGCCAGACTCCCTGGGTGACTGTGGGCGAGTCACGTAGCCTCTCTGTACCTGAGTTCCATGTCTGTACAATGGGGATAGAAATCCTTCCTTCATGTGTCTAGCCTGTAAGCTCTAGGGCAGGGACCATCTCTTACTGTGCCAGGAAAGCCCCATAACAAGCTCTGATTGCAGATAGGCCCTCGAGGTGCTATTCAAACAATAATACACTTGATTTATTTGGGGTCAATGTGTTGTGTAGAGAACTTTCCACGGATGATATCTGCTAATAAATACCATCCCCTGAGACCTGGTGTACAAGGAAGCAGCTGCTTATGTTGCAGGTAGCAGGCCCCACTGTCTGTGATCTTAGCTGGCTGTGCAAAGGCTTTGAGGCTCTAATATGTCTCTGGAGGCAGGGGCACTGGAAGACTTTTTATAGTGGAGGTGTTTCACCCCCTCTTACCCCTGTCCACACACCCCTCCACCACTAGAGCTGGGGTCAGGAGGAGGGCCATGGGTCCAGGAGGCAGGGGCAGGGGGATGGAGCAAGGGGACCAAGGCTGGGGCCATAGCTGGGGGCTGGCGCAGGGCCGGAAGCTGGGACCCTGTGTGTGGGCCCAGGATTAGAGCCCTGCATAACACTTGGGAGTGCTGCAGCACCGCCAGAACCCCTAGTTCCCGTGCCTCTGTCTGCAGGAGAGGCGGACGTTGTTTTGGAAATGGCTTGTTGGGTCACTGGAGGGTGTTTGGTAAAGCAGCTCCTCCTTTCACACAGGTGGGGAAACTCCAGCGTCTGCTGCCAGACGTCCTGGAGCGACTCCACGAGGTCGACAGAGACCTCATCACCAAGGCCATCGCCGTGTTGAAACACCTCCTCGCCGGCATGGACAGGCAGAGCGCCAGCTGTGCGGCTGTGCAAGTGGCTGAGCAGCTCCTGCCATTGTTTGATGATGTAAGGCCAGGCAGCTCACGGGAGACCATTCAAACTGCGGACGTTTGAATGGGGGCTGGGGGGTTAAATCCAAATAGTGTTAATGAACACAACGCCCAACACCAGGGAAAGGCAAACAGGCCTCAACAACTGGAGGGAAGACCAGAGAGGTGACAATTAAACATCTGTCTGTGCCTGCTGCAGTGCAGCCCTGATGCCCCCAGGCCTCTCCCATGTGTTTTGTACAGAGCCTGCCCAGCTGTTCTGAGCTGACCCCTCGCCCCACCCCAAGCCCCTGGAGGCTGGGTGGCTTCCATTCATGGCTTCCAAGGCCCCCTATCTGGGAGCTCCTGCACATTTACCACCCCTTGGCCCTGGTTAAATCCACCCCAGGTCCCTGAGCATGGCCCAAACAAACACCAGTGTAGGAATTTGCCGCCCATGCCTGGCCCCCTTTGCCCGGCGAGAGGGCCGCTGTGGGTCAACACCAGTGTGAGCTGGGCCTGCAGAGCGGGTGGACAAACTACACCCCCCCTTTCGCTCTTTGAATCTTTCCTCATCGCTCCCTCTCTGCCGCCCCTGTCCTGGCGCTGCTCCACCCTGAACGTTGCCCCTTGGCTGACACAGGTGGGTGCTGATGTCAGTGCACCCAGAGCTGGCTGTGAGAACCCAGGGGCAGTCTCACCCCAGCTTACTGCTCTCCCTGGTCAAGAAGTTACCAGGCCAACCCCTCAGCTGGTGGAAATCTGCATCTCTATTGCCTTCAGTGGCGCTATGCCCATGAGACTCTGGCCCCAGCTGTGGCTGTATGGCTGGGGGTGAGTCACCAATACCCCCTGCAGGGCAGACATCTCTGGCACAGTGTGCGCTCGCCCCGCTGGGTGAGAATGACTGTCACAGTGTCTCCTCCCCTCCCTATATCGTCTCTTGCAGATGTCCAGCAAGCTCCGGGTGCTCTCCATCACCCTCTTTAAAGACCTGCTGCAGCTTGTAAGGGGGCCCAACTGGAGGCGAATGAAAGAGCATGTGCTCCAGAGCCTGGTCCCACTGCTCCTCCTTGTGCATGATGAGTCTCCCAATGTGTCCCAGGTGAGGCCACGAGCTGGAGCCTGTGGCTGAGACCGTTACAGAGCGACCGGTAATTTGTTTGGGGGGGGCAACATGTGACACCCCCCTTTAAAGGGTCTGGCCGGCAGAGGGCAGGTGCTCAGTGCTGTGACAATCAGGCACTCAAAATCACTTGAAGGTTGAGTGCAGTAGTGCCATGACCATGGCGCCCCACCCAACTGCTGAGTCTTCCCTGCATCCTCTGAGCCCAACACTCCCCCCTGCAGCCAGGCTGAGAGATTGGGTGGGGGGAGGGGTCGCCTCACCACTCCTACAGCCACTGCCCTCTGCACACTTCCCTGGCTGTGGTGATGGGAAGAGCACACCCCTGGCCATATCCCTACCAAGAGCAGGGCTACTCAGCCTCCAGATGGTGCACAAGACCCAACGTGCCCGTAGCCAAGCGGCCCGGACAGCCCGTACTAGCCATGACATGCCCAAGCCCCCCCGCCCCATGCCTCTGCACATGCTAGTGCTCATGGCCCCCATCACGTGAGAGCCAAATGCTACCAGCACTAATGAATTCACCCTCCTATGCCCCGTGAGGTGAGGAACTGAGGTGCAGCGTGAGGCCTAGTGGCTCAAAAATATTGAACGCCCATGAGCATTAGGCACCTAAATCCTTTGTAGCCCTGGGCCTAAGCAACTGGCCTGAGTTCCCACAGGGAGAGCTGGGAACTGAATCAAGTCTCCAGCCATTTGCCTTAGCCACACCACCGCACTTCCGCGAGCAGGCCGGGGCCGGGAAGAATTCAGCACGCACGGCCTCCTTGGCCTCCGGGTAACTAGGCTAGTGGCTTCCAGCTCCCATAACTGTGTCCGGTTCGCCCCGGCCCCTCTTGTTTTGCAGGTCTCTTGGGACACCCTCAGCAGTGCCGCCCAATTCCTGAGGTGGCACCAGCTCAGTGGCCTCATCCAGCACAAGGAAACCTGGCGAAGCTGTGACTGCCTGGTGAGGGAGCCCTCGGGCCATTCACTGCGCAGCCCTCACTGGCAGAAGTGGAGGAATCAGTGGATAGGGCATCCCCCATTGTCTGGCTCTATGCCCACACTGAGCCCCAGCCCAGGGACCACACCTGACCCTGGGTGTGGTCCCTCTGCGTGATCCCCCCAGCACAGGAAGGAGGGGCAAAAGCCGGACGTGCGCTCCACACACCTGGAAGCCGGCCTGTGGGACAGAAAGGTCTTTAATAATCTTGTGCTCCCTTGTTCTGGCTCCTAGGTGATCCACTACAAGGGGAGAGCTGATGACTTCCTGGGCCAGACCATGGCCTTCCTGCAGAACCCACAGACTCCAATTAGGGAAGGAGCCATCAGGTTCCTAGGTAACCACAGAGCAGAGGGATCTCTTTAGCAGGGGGGCTGGATCCGGTCCCAGGCTCTCCTCAATCCCTGCCAGCAGCGAGAAGTGACCCTGGGCTCCTGATTACCTAATGAAGGCTCAGGGGTGTCAGAAACCCGCAGGAGCAAGCTCACCCCAAACTGCCCTGGTCGGCTGACCGGCCCCCTCTAACCTCACTGCTCCCCATGGAGTCCCCAGTCCCCCTCCCCCATGTCCCACCATGGGCTCTTGGTAGTAGACCCTCAAGGCGCTGTGCTCTCCTTTGGCAACCAGTCCTGTAGCCATCCCTGGGGACTCGTCCTTTCCCCTGGGGACTCAGGAGCATGTTCTGGCCAGCGAGGGGCAGGGGAAAGCCCCACTGCTTGGAGGGTGACAGGCACTTTGACACCCTCACTGGGGACATGGGGATGTGACGAGGTGTTTGTTTGTGTAGGGCTCATTGCCTGGCAGCTGGACCAGGGCAGCCAGGACCAGCTGGATGCCATCTGCAACGGTGAGTGGTCCCGCTTTGAGTACTGAGCACTAGGGGGATGAATGGCCCAGGGCTGCCGGGTGGGTTCAATCTCCGACGCCAGCAACGTGATCACAGGCGAGAGCCACAAAGGGATGCAAAATTTAAATCCCCAAACCCCTGATCAGCTGCCCCCTCACCCTGTCGTGTCTGCTGGTTGGCATGTGCCCAGGCACTTAGCCCTGACTTCAGAGCTGCGGCCTGGTATATCCCCAAACTGGGCCTGAGCAGGCTGGCCTTTGCAGACGATTGCCCCCCGCCAAACACAGCCAAGGTGGGGTGCTGCCTCCCCCCTTGCACTCACTAGCCCAGTGTTTGGAGCAGTCACCTCCACGTGGGACACCTGGGGTCAAGCCAGTGCTCCAAATGAGGCTGAAGTGACCTCCGGTCACCTACCTCCCTGCTGCGTGTCCAGACCCCTGGGCAGCGCAGGGCAGAGCAGCGTCTCCACCACATTTGTTCGGGAAAAGGGCAGGAGGGTGACATAGCTCAGGCTCCTCACTCCCAGAGCAGGTTCACAGCTGGGCCTCCCAACCAGAGCTAGAGAATGGCTGAGCTCCCTCCTTGGCATTTCCTGGAGGGCAGCAGGGCACCTGAAGTTAGGCGGCGCCTAACAATGCCCAAGCCCCCTTTGTGACTCTCCCCCTCTCTAGGCCTAAGTGCCCATCTGGCTTGTTGGGTCACTGGAGGGTGTTTGGTAAAGCAGCTCCTCCTTTCACACAGGTGGGGAAACTCCAGCGTCTGCTGCCAGATGTCCTGGAGCGACTCCACGAGGTCGACAGAGACCTCATCACCAAGGCCATCGCTGTGTTGAAACACCTCCTCGCCGGCATGGACAGGCGGAGCACCAGCTGCGCGGCTGTGCAAGTGGCTGAGCAACTCCTGCCATTGTTTGATGATGTAAGGCCTGGCAGCTCACAGGAGACCGTTCAAACTGCGGACGTGCGAATGGGGGCTGGGGGGTGGGCTAGCAGGGCATGTGCTATCCTCCTAGCCAGAAAACAGATTGTCAGAAATTGTGAGCCCATTCCTGCCTTCCTCTGCTACCTCACTCTCCATCAGAGCACATGGCAGAAAGGATGGGAACCCTGGTGTCCCGCAGGCCTCCTGACCAGGATGAGGGCAGCCTGGGGACGAGGCTGCCCTTGAGGAAGGACATTCATTCCTGAGCCTGCATGCAGCGAGGGGGCCTCTGCAGCACAGGGTGCTGCAATGCTCTTGGTGGCTTCCAGGGTGACAAGTGATGGTACCCTGGTGAAAATCTGCCCCTCCTTTCCCTGGCCAGGAATCCTACAGCTGGCCTGTCAGCTCCATAAGGAAATGGCTCCGTCTGTAGGTTCTGCAGCTACCGCCTTTTCTTCTCCCCTTCGTTCTCATGGCAGGGCAGCATCAAAGGATGGGAAAGTTCTCCTCAGATCTTTCATACCCACAAACTAGCCCCTGCCGGCGCATTCACCAGACTGATGTTCAGTCCCACACTGGATGGCAAGATTCAGCAAGCGGACAGGAGAAAGGGGCCCATCCATTACTGCCTTCCAGGGGCAATGCCCCAGTGGGGGCTCCTGGAGGGACCACCCAGCTCCCCAGCTCTCATAACGGTAAATCCTACTCTCAGCCCTCCAGAATTCGGCTGGGACTTTGCCGCTCTTTATTTAGTAGTGGCACAGACCTGGCTAAAGCTGTTCCCAGGGTCTCCTGGATCCCCAGCTGGCCGAAAAGACAGGGCAGCCTGGACTGAGGATGCAGGATCTCGCCCTGGGGTGAGCCCTTTAAACCAAACCCTTCTTGGGCCCAGTGGGAACAGAACATGTTCTTTATGGGGCGGGAGTTAAATCCAAATAGTGTTAATGAACACAACGCCCATCACCAGGGAAAGGCAAACAGGCCTCAACAACTGGAGAGAAGACTAGAGAAGTGCCAATTCAACATTTGCCTGTGCCTGCTGCAGTGCAGCCCTGATTCCCCCAGGCCCCTCCCATGTGTTTGTGCACAGTCTGTCCTGCTGCTCTGAGTTGACCCCTTGCCCCACCCCAAGCCCCTGGAGGCTGGGTTGCTTCCAGTCATGGCTTCCAAGGCCCCCTATCTGGGAGCTCCTGCACATTTACCACCCCTTGGCCCTGGTTAAATCCACCTCAGGTCCCTGAGCATGGCCCAAACAAACACCAGTGTAGGAATTTGCCCCCCATGCCTGGCCTCCTTGGCCCAGCTAGAGGGCCGCTGTGGGTCAACACCAGTGTGAATTGGGCCTGCAAAGTGGGTGGACAAACTACACCCTCCCCTTTGCTCTTTGAATCTTTCCTCATCACTCCCTCTCTGCCACCCCTGTCCTGGTGCTGCTCCACCCTGAACGTTTCCCCTTGGCTGATACAGATGGGTTCTTATGTCAGTGCACCCATAGCTGGCTGTGAGAGCCCAGGGGCAGTCTCACCCCAGCTTACTGCTCTCCCTGGCCAAGAAGTTACCAGGTCAGCCCCTCAGCTGGTGGAAATCTGCATCTTTATTGCCTTCAATGGCGCTATGCCCATGAGACTCTGGCCCCAGCTGTGGCTGTATGGCACAGTAAGCGCTGGCCCTGCTGGGTGAGAATGACTGTCACAGCATTTCCTCCCCACATCGTCTCTTGCAGGTGTCCAGCAAGCTCTGGGTGCTCTCCATCACCCTCTTTAAAAACCTGCTGGAGCTTGTAAGGGGACTCAACAGGAGGCAGATGAAGGATCATGTGCTCCAGAGCGTGGTCCCACTGCTCCTCCTTGTGCATGATGAGCGTCCCAATGTGTCCCAGGTGAGGCCACGAGCTGGAGCCTGCGGCTGAGACCATTACAGAGCAACCAATAATTTGTTTTGGGGGGACAACATGTGATACCCCCCTTTTAAGGGTCTGGCCAGCGGAGGGCAGGTGCTCAGTGCTGTAACAATCAGATGCTCAAAATCACTTGAATGTTGAGTCCAGTAGCACCATCACCATGGGTGCCCCATCCAACTGCTGAGTCTTCCCTGCATCCTCTGAGCCCAACACTCCCCACTGCAGCCAGGCTGAGAGATTGGGTGGGGTGAGAGTTCGCCTCACCACTCCTACAGCCACTGCCCTCTGCACATTTCCCTGGCTGTGGTGATGGGAAGAGCACAACCTGGCCATATCCCTACCAAGAGCAGGGCTACTCAGCCTCCAGATGGTGCACAAGACCCAATGTACCCTTAGCCAAGTGACCCGGACAGCCCATACTAGCCATGACATGCCAAAGCCCCCTCCCCTCCATGACTGTGCACATGCTAGCACTCATGGCCCCCATCACTTGGGAGACAAATGCCACCAGAACTAATGAATTCATCCTCCTACGCCCCATGAGGTGGGGAACTGAGGCACAGCATTAGGCCTAGTGCCTCAAAAGTATTGAACACCCATAGGCATTAGGCACCTAAATCCCTTTGCAGGCCTGGGCCTAAGCAACTGGCCTGAGTTCCCACAGGGAGAGCTGAGAATTAAATCAGGTCTCCAGCTATTGCCTTAGACACACCACTGCACTTCTGCGAGAAGCCAGGGCAGGGAAGCATTCAGCACGCACGGCCTCCCTGGCCTCCGGGTAACTAGGCTAGTGGCTTCCAGCTCCCATAACTGTGTCCGGCTCGCCCCGGCCCCTCTTGTTTTGCAGGTCTCTTGGGACACCCTCAGCAGTGCCGCCCAATTCCTGAGGTGGCACCAGCTTAGTGGCCTTATCCAGCACAAGGAAACCTGGCGAAGCTGTGACTGCCTGGTGAGGGAGCCCTCAGGCCATTCACTGAGCAGCCCTCGCTGGCAGAAGTGGGGTAATCGGTGGATAGGGCACCCCCCATTGCCCGGCTCTGTGCCCACACTGAGCCCTAGCCCTGGGACCACACTTGGCCCTGGGTGTGGTCCCTCTGCGTGATCCCCCCAGCACAGGAAGGAGGGGCAAAAGCAGGACATGCGCTCCACACATCTGGAATCCGGCCTACGGGACAGAAGGGTCTTTAATACCCTTGTTCTCCCTTAGGATGACAACAATGTGCACTGCAGAGAGCCCGGTCATTGAAGCTGTCCAGCTGCCCTAGCTCTTGTAAAAGCCAGCCTCCCTTCTCTGGGGGCTTGGTGCACCAGACCCTGCCTGGAACAGGGTGGAACACTTTGTGCCAGACCATGACTTCTTCCCCATTGGCTGCCTGCCCTGCCCAGTCACCAGGTACAGCACCAAAAATGTACACGACCGGAAATGGGAATGGAGGGTGGAACATAAACACTACATGGGATGTGGGAACCTGTCAAAAAGTATGTTGATGAAAGCTATTTAGCAGTTAACTAGTCACGTGCTTCCCCACCCCTCCCGGAACGAAGCAATCCCCTGTGTACATAGCAATCCTCTGTTTCAATCTGGTGCTTTCTGATGTATTTTTATGCTTTTGTTTATTTTATTTTTGATATATTAAATAACCGTATTTACAGTAATACATAGAGGTATAAAAGATCTGCACATCTTGTCCTGTAAACAGAACACAGACCGCTCCACTGGATCCCACAGCCCATACAGGAAGAAAGTCGTAGCAAGTGTTGACATCTCCAAAATCATCTCAGGGCAAGAAATGGCACCTGCTGTTTTCAACACTTGTACAGGCTGGACACAGGGTGAGGGCTAGACTAAGTGACCACGGTTAATCCTGCTCCATCTCTGCCATCTGGGTTTCCATCTACAGCTGTTCACACTCAAAATGCATGACAGGGGTAAGGTTAGCCCATCACCAAAAGAACCTTAATGTAAAGCACTCCTGCCAGGGCCCATGGCAGATCCCCCATTCAAAGGGTATGATCATTTCTGCCCTGACATGGATGAGGCCTCGTATCCTGGTGTTAGGAGGCGCTGTGCTCTGTACCCTACATATCCCCCATCTCCCAGCCCCTACCCTGGTGTTAGGGGGCACTGTGCTCCATATTCTACATATTCCCCCAGGTTCCAGGCCCCCTGCCAGGCATTAGGGGGTCCTGTGCTCTGTACTCTACATCCTCCATCTCTCAGCTCCCCTGCCAGGCATTAGGGGGTGCTGTGCTCTGTACCCTACACCCCCCATCTCTCACCCCCCTGCCAGGTGTTGGAGGACGCTGTGCTCTGTATCCTACACATCTCCCAGCCCCTCTGCCCAGGGTAAGGGGTTCTGTGCTCTGTACCCTACATCACCCCATCTCCAGACCCCCTGCCCAATTTAGGGGGTGCTGCGCTCTGTACCTTACACATCTCCAGCCTCCCTGCTCAGAATTAGGGGCGCTGTGCTCTGTATCCTATGCATCTCCCAGCCCCCTGACCAGCATTAGGGGGGCTGTGCTCTGTACCCTACACGTCCCCCATCTCCCAGCCCCTCTGCTCAGCGTTAGGGGGAGCTGTGCTCTGTACCCTACACATCCCCCGTCTCCCAGCCCTCATGCCCGGTGTTAGGCAGTTTCTAGTGTCTGTGAACATACTGGATGTTCCAGAGTCTATCAGTGCATGCTGGGTGCAACAGCTGTGGGTATGGACAGGGCCTGATGCTGGAACCTGACCTGAAGGTGGGATTGGCCACTATCCTGGCAGTTAGGACACAGGCAGGTAGTAGAGGAGCTCTGCTTTGGGACCCAATTCTGCCTTTCTGTCCGGCGGCATCCCCTCTAATGAGGCTGAACCTGCCCATCTCCCCAGACTCACCACAGCACAGGACTTGGGCGCACCTGCCAGCAAAGTGGCCTTGATCCCCACCATACAGGCAGGGATCATTCAGCCGGCGATAGCCCTTCTCATGAGCCCCGAGTGCCTGTGTGTCATGGCTTCCTGCAGGGGTTCAGGGCCAGCAACTGCCTGGGAGGAGACAGCAGGGCCTTGCTAGGCAGGGGCTTAAACTGGTGAGTGGCAGTTTGGATCCCCGGAGAGCTGTAAGGGTGAAACAAGGGGGGGAAACCAACCCCAGCCAGTTCCTAAAAGTCCCTGAGGTCTCAGTAGAAATGGGGATGTTCACCTAGCAGCACGCAGGTGCATAGGACTGGAGAGGGAGGTGGCAGACGTGACCTTTTGATGCCTGTGCCTGAGTGCACGGTGAGAGCGGGGGCGCAGGCACTGCTCTATGGTACTGCAGGGAAACGTCTGCGACTCGCATGCCCTGGATGTACACGCCCTACAGTGGAACATCTACAGGCTGAGCACAGCCTGAAGAACGCCAGCTCCTGTGTAAGGGAAGTCACCAGTTTTTTACAAGAGCTGGAAACCGACACTGGATAAGCCAGGAACTCCTGATTGACACTTTCGTCCCTCCAGGAGACCGACCCATCTAGTGCAGAGAACTGGGAGGACAAAGACTGAGCTGAAGCTAGATTCATGCTGTCCAGGATGCCAGGGTGCCCTCATCCTCTAGCTGAAGGCAGCCTGGGAGTTCCCAGCATTGCCCTCCTCCTGTTTGTCTCTGGGAGTCCTTGCCCCGCAGCCTGGCCTGTCTGTTCTCAGGAGCCGTGTGCTGCCAGGTGAACATGCCCAGAGCGGAGTCCCTTGTTTAATGCCAGGGGACGGAGATTGGGAAGGAAATGTACTGCCATGCCAAGCCTGGGAACGGGCTGGTGAATCTGTGACTGCCTGGTGAGGGAGCCCTCGGATAGAGAGACAGAAAAACCCAGGGAGTGGGGAATGGCCCTTCCTGCTGGCAGCAGCTGCAACCTCTAGAGCTGATTGGGGCATTAGGGGTGGCAGCAGAAGCATCAGGTGGAGACTGACTGAATTGCCCACCCTGATCCGTCACGCTGTAGGGTTGGAGGATGTTTTTCACCCATCAAAGGGGATGCCTGGTGCACAGTGGGTTGTTAAAGCCTAGGATTGCAGGGGACTGGCCAGAGCATGAGATGCCCCCTGGTGTTTCAGCCCCATCTGCTGGCTCCTTTGCAGGGGCGCCATGCATGTCGAAGCACAGGGCATTTCGGTGGTGGGTTGATGATGGGAGCCCAGTGCCTGCCCAGGTTACACCCGATGGCTCTGGCTGGCTGTTGGTGGCAGGATAGGCAGTCAGAGCAAGCAGAAAAGGCAGGCCCTGGATCCCCGTATCCCATGCAGACTGGGAAACTCTTCCCTCTCCCGCAGCGAAGACCAGACTGATTCATTGCTGGTCCCTTTGACCCTTCAGCAATGATCCAGAGAGCAAGTACACCACTCATGACCTGGCATCGTCCCTCCTTCCAGGTGTGGTGCTCCCCAAATCCCCAGGCTGAGCCTGCATGCTGGGTGAGGAAGTGGGGTGGCCTCTGGGAACCAGGGCTCTGACTGGATCTTAGCTGGGTTAGGCAGCAAAGAGGTGGGGAAGCCAGGGATCGCTGTGCCAGACCCTGCTGTGCATCAGGGCTGTTCCCCTGCTGGGGTGGGAGTGAGGGGGCAAGGTTTTTTTCTAAGATCTCTGTCACTCACCCTGCAGCTTGGCAGCCCCAGGTATTACCACTGCTCTGTCTTTGATGAGATTCACCATCACCTTCTAATGCCTCCTGCTTTATGGGACTGAGTTCAGCCTCCAATGCCAGCAATGTGATCTCGGGCGAGAGCTGCAAAGGGGTGTTAAATGTAGATCCCCAAACCCCTGATCAGCTGCCCCCTCACTCTGTCGTGTCTGCTGGTAGAGTGAGGAATGGAGTCCCCCAGGGCAGGGGCCATTCAGGAGACCCAGCGTGGGGGGGAATCAGGCCTGGGATTCTCTGCTCCGGCTGCTACCACACAGGCTTTGGAGAGATGAGCTGTGAAACCCCCACAAAGCCAGCCCCTGGCACAGAGCTCTGTAGTACTGGGACCCCGTACATGCAGGGCGTGGAGGCTGCTCTGTATGCCAAGGTAAGCCCCAAACGTAGTGGGAATCCTGCCCGTTGCTTATGTACCTGCCCCCTGAGTTACCTGGCACTAGCATAAGAGTGTAATGATCACAGCTTCTTGGCAGGACTTCAGCTCAGGACCTGCAGCACCAAAGCACAAGCCCCACTGCCTGAGATAAAGAAGTAACTCCCTCCTAGGGTAGCAGCAGTAGGCATTTATCCTTCACATGCACCTGCAATTACTGCGGAACAGACACTCCCTTCACAAGCACATTCATCCCCAGTGTGTGGCTGGGAGCACAGGCCTGAGACTGGCAGCTTCAGATGCACACAGCCCAGGGGAACCGAAGCTTGGCTGGAAATCTCCCCTGCCCCTCCAAATGTGGAATCCTTTCTGACTCTTCCAGTGGGTTGGACTGCATGCAGTGGCCTCCCTGGGGACAGCAAAAGCAGGTGGGGTCCTGTTGCCAGGAAGAGTTTACAGTAGGTCCCCTGTGGGTACAGGTGAGTGGGTGAGCTGGAATACCAGGAGCTGCCATGGCCTGGGTGGTGTCACAAGCCAAGTGTGATGGGGCAAGGCCAGATGGCTACAATAAAGTAATGAGGAACAGGTATATTAGCCCCAAGCTACACAAATCCCTGGTACCATGGTAACCAAATGGCAGTTGCTCCAGGTTAATCAAGACACCTGGGGCCAATTAAGATCTTTCTAGAAGGCAGTGGAGACAGCTACATTGATTGGGACACCTGAAGCCAATCAAGGGCTGGCTGGAACTAGTTAAAAGCCTCCCAGTTAGTCAGTGAGATTTACATGTGAGGAGCTGGGAGCAAGAGGTGCAAGGAGCTGAGAGGGAGAGGGTGTACTGCTGGAGGATTGAGGAGTACAAGCATTATCAGACACGAGGAGGAAGGTCCTGTGGTAAGGATAAAGAAGGTGTTTGGAGGAGGAGGCCATGGGTAAGTAGCCCAGGGAGCTGTAGCTGTCATGCAGCTGTTACAGGAGGCACTATAGACAGCTGTGTTCCACAGGGCCCTGGGCTGGAACCCAGAGCAGAGGGTGGGCCTAGGTTCCCCCTAAACCTCCCAACTCCTGACTCGACACAGGAGGCGTTGACCCAGACTGTGGGTTCCACCAGAGGGGAAGATCAGTGAGGTGAGGAAATCTGCCAATAAGTGCAGGACCCACCAAGGTAGAGGAGGAACTTTGTCACACAGGGTGGCATTGGTTCATCGCCTGGCTGGGTAACACCACTTCCACCAGCTTCTCCTTTGCTCTGCACGCAGACTCTGAAAGCCATGAGTGAGGTGCTGAAGACCTTGATGTGTGAGGATGAGAAGCCCACCCTTGTGGAGCTGCAGAACATCTTGGAGGTCTGGAGGCATGGGGGCAGGAAGGGGCCTAGTCCTGTAGTTGGGGTGGGGCTCAGCGACCAAGGATTCAATGAATCCCAAACATGGGACCCCACCCACCCCCTTCTTCTGTGCCTCAGAGTAAGTTCTCTAGAAAGGTTCTTGGGCTGGAGGGCCAAGTGCCCCAGCTATATCTGAGAGATGTCTGCATGGGGTGGAGGAGCACGGGCAGGATCTGTGTGTTCTCCACTGAGCCCCCATCTGACCCTGGCACTCATGCCATGTCCTTGGCTGTACACGGGTCCTTGCCTCCGGAGCCCATCAACACCACAACTGAGCTGCCTGCAGGTGTGGTGGGACTGCAGAGAGATGGCAAAGCTCTCGTAGCCCTTCCTGGCCTGAGAGACCCCCATCCAGCAATCACACTGGGATCCCTGGGCTGTGGGCCTGGAGCACCACCCATGGGCCCCACCAACATGGTCAGAGCTAGATTCCCCCAATGTTCTCGTTCTGGGGCCACAGGAAGTAGATTCTGTGGGTAGTTTGTTGCCCAAAAAGAGGGAAATGTCCTTGGCAGAGACTCGGTCTCCTCGATTCCAGAGCCCGGGAAGAGGGAATCATAGAAGTGCAGGGCTGGAAGGGATCTCAAGAGATCATCTACTCCATTACCTGCACTGAAGCAGGGCCAAGCATTCCTAGACCATCCCTGATGAGTGTTTCTCCAGCTTGCTTTTTAAAACCTCCATGATGGGGAGTCCACCACTTCCCTAGGTCACCTGTTCCAGTCCTTACCCACCCTTAGAGTTTTTCCTACGATCTAACCTGAATCTTCCTTGCTGCAGATTAAGCCCATTACTACTTGTCCTATCTTCAGGAGGCATGGAGAACAATTGGTCACCATCCTCTGTATAACAGCCCTTCACGTATTTGAAGACTGTCATCAGGTGCCCCCTCCATCTTAAGATGAAACATGCTGAATTTGTTCAACCTTTCTTCATGGTTCAGGCTTTCTAAACTGCTGATCGTTTTTGCCTCTCTCCTCTGGACTGGCTCCAGTTTGTTCACATCTTTCTTGAAGCGTGGTGCCTGCAACTGGACACAGTGCTCTGAGCTAATACACCTCAGAATGACATTTCCCATTTTTCTCAACAGCATCTCACTTTTGATTCAAATTCAGTGTGACATCCATGATAACCCCCAAACCCTCTTCTGCAGTACTGCCACCTAACCGGTTATCCCCCACTCTGTTTTTATGCATTTGATTCTTTCTTCCCAAGTGTCACATTTGTTTTGTCTGAATTTCATCTTGTTGACCTCAGACCAACTCTCCAATTTAGCAAGCTCATTTTGAATTCTAATCTGTCCTCCAAAGTGCTTGCAACACCTCCCAGTTTGGTGTCATCCACAAACTTTACAAGCATCCTCTCCTCTACGTTAACCAAGTTCTTAATGAAAATATTGATTAGTACTGGACCAGGCACACCCCTAGGGGACCCCACTTGAGACACTCACCCAGTTTGCCTCCTAGTCAGTGTTACCTCCTCTTTGAGTTTGGTCTTTCAATCAGTTGTGCGCCCACCTTATAGTAATCTCATCTGGATCATAGTGGCTTAGTTTCATTATGAGAATGTCTTGTGGCACTGTGTCAAAAGACTTACTAAACATCATATACATCATCATATAGTGGCTGCCTCCATCAACTAGGCAAGTAACCCTGTCAAAGAAGGAAATTAATTTGTTTGGCATGGTTTGTTCTGGACAAATCCATGGTGCTATTCCTTATCTCACCCTATTATCTCCTCTAGGTTCTTACAAACAGTTTAATAATTTGTTCAATATCTTTCTCGGTACCAAAGTTAGGCTGACAGGTCTAAAATTCCTTGGGGCCTCCTCGTTCCCCTTTCTGAAGATAGGTTCTGTGTCTGCCCTTCTCCAGTCCTCTGGAACCTTCGGCCTCCTAAAGATTCAGCGATTGCTTTGCCTAGCTCCATCTAGAGTGAATATCATAAGGCTCTGCCAACTTGAATACATCTAACTGACCTAAATTGTCTTTTACCTGTTCTGTCCCTAGTCTAGCCTGTATTCCTTCCCCCTTGTTGTTAATATTGTATTAAGCATCTAGTTGCCATTAACCTTTTTAGTGAAAACTGAAGCAAAAAAAGGCATTAATGGATGACAGACAAAGCCAAGGTGTTTATTTGCTCTCCTTCCCTGCTGAGTAGTGGCCTCACACTTTCCTTTGTCTTTCTCTTGCCCCTAATGCATTTAGAGCTGCTTTTGATTGTCTTATGTGCCTTGCCAGTTAGAACTCATTTTTGCCTTAGCCTTGCTGATTTTCTCCCTATGTGCTTGGGCTATTTTTTGGGTACTTTTTCCTTAGCAATTTGTCGTAATTTGTTTCTCTCCGGTCCTGCTCCCCTGAACCATGTCCAAGAGGTGCATGGACAGCTGACAGCAGTGGAAAGGATCGCCTGGCTGACCAAACTCATGGTCTGGTCATCACAGATTCAACGTGACCCTGGCCACCTCCAACTGCACTGAGCAGCCTCATGGTGCATCACTCTCTGGCAGGGAAAACCCAGGCCAGGAATAGTGACTCAGCAAGGTCCTCCATAGGAGTCCAATCTAATAAGACATGATGGTGATTGGTCTGTCGTATGACTCCAGCAGAATTATGGAGCTTGACCCAAAGTCCATCTCCAAGGTCTTTCCCCGCTGTTCCCTTAAGAATACCAGTCTTCCAATTTACCATGATACCTCTCTGAATTTTAGCTCTGTTCTCCAAAGTGTTGGCAACTCCTCCTAGCTTTGTTATCTGCAAACTTGACCAGTCTGCTCTCTCTACCTGCATCCAGGTAATTAATAAAGACATTAAACGACAGACAACAATATTGTAGTCCAGCCAGAACACACATGGTAGGCAAGCTAAATCACATCTCCCACACAACTGTCTGTTACAGCCAGCACTCCTCTGATGCAGTGAAAAGAGCATTAGGAAATAGAACAAACTACTTCTGTGAGACAGCTAAAGCTGCTGATATTGCCATAGGTTATGCTATTCAATGTCTGTGCTTAACTCAAGAACATTTAGTGCAAGGGATAAATGTTGTCCAATTCAGTGGAGACCCTCATGACCAAACTGGATGTTGCCTGTTTGTAGTGCTATATTGACTGTCTGGTCAATGGAAAAAGTTACAGAATCCTGCTTAAGAGACTATTTATTTGTAAGAAATCTAAAAGGATTAAGTTAGAGAATGGTGAGGGGATAAACATGCAATATTGTCAGGGTTCCCTCCCCACTCTGGGATACAGATGTGGGGACCCACATGAAAGACCCCCTCAGCTTATTTCTACCAGCTTAGGTTTAAAAACTTCCCCCAGTCACATTCTTCCTTGTTCTTGGACAGTATTGTTGCCACCACCAAGTGCATTAGACAAAGATTCAGGAAAAGGACCATTTGGAGTTCCTGTTTCCCCAAACCCCTACACTCCCTGTGACATGAGTGTAATGTAATATCTCATTAAAAGATGACAGGGCCAGAAAGAGTTAATTAACTGACCTGACCCATGGGTGAACCTTAAGAATTGGTTAGGAAGATATGTAAATGACTAGAGCTTTGAAATGCAAGTCTGCATTGTTAGAGGTAGAAGGGAAGGTGTTTGCTCAGGTCTTGTGATGTAAGCAAACAAGTCTAGTCTTGCTATAGTCTTAATTCAAAGATCAAAAAGGAATATTAGCATTTAAGATGATACTTGAGTGAAATAGTAGTATTGTCTGTCTCTTTGAAGGTTGTGGTAACCTGTATCTAAACTGTTTAATGGATAAATTACTCTGTGCCAATTGCCAGGATGTTTGGGAGAAGGAGTAAGCCTATTGTTTTCTCAGGCCAAAAGGCTCTTAAAAATGTATAAGAAGCTTGGGACACGATCCTTCATCTCAGATCTGCTTTGGGTTTCAAGAAGGGGAAACCTTAAGCCACAAGGATTGAGATCCCCAGTCATTAAGTGGAGTCACCCTGAATCTGGAAATTGGACTAAACCTATGGACTATTTCTAAAAGGACTTTTGGCAACTACAAGCTCATCTCTACTATGTATCTGAACCTCAAGAATTGAATTCAAGTCTGTATGTATATGGATCTTTTAACCAACACTCTCTTTCCGTTCTAATACATTTTAGCTTAGTTAATAAGAATTGGCTGTAGTATGTATTGTGGGTAAGAACTAAGTTATAATTGAACCTGGGTATGTGGCTGATCCTTTGGGATTGAAGAACCTTTTCTTTTATATGATGTAAGATTTTCGGGAATCATCATATNTCTAAGTAGTGGAATAACCACCAGCGTTTGGGATTTGTCTGCCCTGTTTTGTTTGCAGTTCACCCTGATTGAGTGACCTCAGCTGGCTCCCACAGGCAGCACCATCGGTACATCCCCTTTCCTGGGAAGGCTTGAGAATAATATACCAACCAAATAGATAAACAAAGTGAACACGGACCAGACCCTTGGGGTTTTTAGTGTCCTAAAAACCCATAGGTTATTAAAAGTAGAACTTTATTATAAAGAAGAAAAGTTAAAGAAGCACCTCTGTAAAATCAGGATGGAATGTAATTTTTACAGGGTAATAAGATTTAAAACACAGGATTCCCCTGTAGGCAAAACTTCAAAGTTACAAAAAACAGGAATAACCCTCCTTCTTGGCACAGGGAAAATTCACAAGCTAAAACAAAAGATAATCTAACGCATTTCTTAATTTTTGTAATCTAGATGCTTACTTCAGGTAGGGTTTTATGTTATGTGTGTGCCCCCCCCCGTCTCATAGAACAAAAAAGAAACACACACAGAACCTCCCCCCACAGATTTGAAAGGATCTTCTTTCCTTATTGGTCCTTTTGGTCAGGTGCCAACCAGGTTATTTGAGCTTCTTAACCCCTTACAGGTAAAGGAGGGATTTTATGCTACCCTTAGCTATATGTTTATGACAAATATAAAACTTGGTGGCTGTAAATAAAAATAATTAAAAAATTATTGAAAAGGGCTTTGACTATCTGTGTTTCTGTTAGAACGTCTCAGTGGCCCTTAAGTGAGCTAAAAGTTTTTAAAGTCCATCTTGGTTTGTTTTCAAGGAGCTGTCTGGTTTCTAAATTAAAAAAAATAGTTTGTAAGAGCCTAGCTCTAGCTCAAAAGCTGAAATGTATGTTGTAGAATCGTGGGGGGGAACCCTAAAAATCTGTTTACAATTTTAAAAAAACAGGGATGGTTCAGACATGTGTTTGAGTACAATAGAGTTGACCCACCCTGTTGAACTGGGTGAGAAGTCTGCAGATGCTATTGAACAGTTTAAGATGGTTGAACTCTAGTGGACAGTTTAACTATAACCCCAGGAGTTGATAGAATTCTATTGGACTGTTTAACCCCCATGAGTTGGTTAAACACTATTGGACAGTTTAAATCAGAGGTTCTCAAACTGGGGGTTGGGACCTTTCAGGGGTTGCGAGCTGCCAGCCTCCATCCCAAACCCGCTTCGCCTCCAGCATTTATAATAGTGTTAAATATATTTTAAGTGTTCTTAATTTATAAGAGGGGGGTCACACTCAGAGGCTTGCTATGTGAAAGGGGCCACTAGTACAAAAGTTTGAGAACCACTGGTTTAAATATAACCCAGAAGTTGGTTGAACGCTATGGGTCACTCTTTCTAGCAACTCAGTCATTAAAATAATATAGTTACAAAATAAACAAGGATCTAATCAAAAACTGAAATGTTTCAAGGTTCAAAAACCTCCACCATATTTTAGAACAAGCATTTACTCTAAAGAAAATCAAACATGTAAAAGCTCCGGGCATTTGTAGGGTGCTTACTATGGTTGTGATACATCCATTTTATTTCCAAAACAACCCCCAAATTTTAAGCATGAAAGAAAGATGCTTAAACAAACAAGCCCCAAGACATTCATTGATATCTGCAAGGGGCCCCACACTTGGGAATGGGCACAGTAACATTTAAGGATTGTTGTGTATGGTGATTTTAATGCTTAATACATTTTTCTTTGGGACCTTCTTACAGTATTTTAACTACACGAAAAAAAATTAGCCAAAAGCAGCCCACTTGCGCAGACAACTTAATTCCCCTTCCTCAGATCACAAGGGAATGTTAGGGGAGGAGGGCTTAAAGTCCTTAAGTATCTATTAATTCAGAGTTGTGGTGCTCGAATCTACCTGCCAACTACAGACTTTTGAAATTTCTTTTGAACAAAGAGTTAAGCTGGTGTAAAAATCTGTTTTTTGGAAACTGTCCCCTTTCAACAGAAACTATATCTTGAACTGAATTTCTGCTGGACTGCAAGAGGAGGTGTGCTCCCTGTTTTTAACTTTAAAAATATATATTACAATGTCTCTATTTGGCCATTCTGTCATTACTAAATAATGACGCCAATCTTATTGCAGTGTGATCTGTTGTCTTTGTGTAAAAGATACCCATTTAGAACAAAAAGCTGAAATGTTGTAGAATCGTGGGAGGAGGAACTCCCTAAAAATCTGCTTACCATTTAAAAAAAAAACAAAAAACAGAGATGATTAAGTACAATAGAGCTGCCCCACCCTGTTGAACTGAGTGATTTTAACCACACCCCCAGGTCCTAGCCAAAATGACTGAGATTACCCACTCTTGTTGCCATCGGGCTTAATGGTATCAGTAATTAAATTTGATGGGTGTACACCCACAGTAAAAGAGGTGAGTGAGTCAGGATGGTGAGCTTTGATTAATATGCAAGGAAATAAAACCTCAGGAGTTAACAGAAGCTCCTGGACAGTTTAACTATAACCCAGGAGCTGGTTCAATTCTATTGGACAGTTTTAAATATGACCCCAGGAGTTGGTTGAAAGCTATTGGACAGTTTAAATATAACCCAGGGGCTGGTCAAATGCTATGGGTCACTCTTTCTAGCAAGTCAAAGTCACTAAAATAACTTACAAAAATAAACAGGGGTCTAACCCAAAACTGAAATATTTCAAGGGTTCACAAACCTCCACCATACCTTAGAACAAGCATTTGCTCTAAAGAAAATCAAACATGTAAAAGCTCTGGGTATTTGTAGGGTGCATACTATGGTTGTGATACACCCATTTTATTTCAAAAGCAGCCCCCAAATTTTAAGCATGAAAGGAACATGTTTAACAAACAAGCCACAAGATGTTCATTGATATCTGCAGGGGCCCCACACTTGGGAATAGGCACAGTACCGTTAAGGATCGCTTAATGTTTAATACTGTAAGAAGGCCCCAAAAGAAATGTATTAACTAAAAGAAGAAAATTAGCTAAAAACAGCCCAGTTGTGCAGACAACTTAATTCCCCCTCCCCAGATCACAAAGGTGAATGTTAGGGGAGAGTAGGGTGACCAGACGCCCTGATTTTATAGGGACAGTCCTGATTTTTGGGGTCTTTTTCATATATAGGCTCCTATTACCCCCACACACCCTGATTTTTCACACTTGCGTCTAGTCACCCTACTCTCCCTGAAAATGGAGGGGCCAAAAATGGTTTTTAAAAGTAGTTGTGTTTTTATTTTGGAAATTTTTTTTGTTAAAATGGGGTTGTTTGCTGTCTTAAGAGTTGGCTATAATGTTTAAATTGTTGGTGATTCAGGGGCGCCAGGTAGAGAGAAATGTCGTGGGGGTCCCCACACCAGGGGTTGTCAACATAGGGGCTTCTTCTCACCTCGGGGGAAACTCCCTCACCCACTGATCCCCACCCCACCCCAGAGTCCCCGCGCGCTGCAACAATCTAAGCCTGGGCGAGACAGCTCTGACCGTTGCCTCCGCCCCGCACCCAGACCCTGCTGCCTGCCCATTGGCCGGGAACAGCAGCCAATGGCAGCTATAGTGGGCGTTGCCAGAGCTGCCTGGCCACGCCTCCACAGCAGGGAGGGGGAGGGAGCCGCAGGCGGAGGCTGTCACCGTCAGACAGAGAGAGCCCCGGGGGTGGGAGGGCAGCAATGGGCGTGCCGGGCTGGCATTAAATACAAGTACAGAGGGGGTTTCCTGGGGGGGGGGGCTAAGCAACCCCCGAAGAGCAGACCCGGCTCGCACCGCTGACCTATGCCTCCCCGCCCTCCCCCCGGAAAGACCCTCCCATGCGCCCCAAGCCCCATCGCCCCACCAGAGAGCCCGCCGCCACCTTGTGCACGAGACGCTCCTCACTCCCGCAACCCCCCATTCACCACATCTCCGCCTTGCTTTCCCCTCTCTCCCCAAGCCCATTGCGGGAAGGCTCCAACCACCAGGGCTATCGTGGACTCCAGCTGAAGCAGGGTGGCCTGCCTGCAGGCGACCTCCTGGCTGTGCCTCAACAGCCCGGGAGGGGGAGCCACAAGGTGAGCAACCTCCTTCACATCACATCATCCACAGGTCCACAATTCCTGGGCTCGATTAAATCACTAGGCAAAGTAATGCAGTCTTCTTTCTTCCAGACAAGTTGTGGGTTTTTCCTGTAAGAAACTTAATAATTTTTTGCAAAGAAGTCCATTAAGTTTGCTTTCACTTCGCAAAACTATGGCTTGTTACATAACTCATCTCTATCTGTCATTACATTATCAGCGCAATTTAAAAATTCACTTAATTGTACCATAGTTTCTCATTGGTCCAAAAACACATGGAAGATGTGCAGACTTTTATTTCTGTGGGCCAAAGCACCCTATGTAGAAATATAAATGTTGAAGCTAGAAAAGAAGGGTAAGGGTCCCTTCAGGAAACTGTCCTCAAGTCATTCATTCTTCTGGGCATTCCATTTATTGTTCCCTCCTGTAGTGATAGAGATCAGTGTTTCCATCCACGAGGGAGATGCAGAAGACTGGGGCAACCCTGTAGTAACTCTGTCTCTACCCTTGTTCTCTGTCCGCTCCCTCTACCAGCCCCTTTGGTCTCCCTAGGATTCCCTCTACCATTACTCCCTCTGGGTCTTCTTTCCCTGGTGCTTCTCGTGAAGCAAAGTCTGTCATTACGGATTCTTATTTCTGTAATATATTTAATTTTGATTTATTTAGTGCATTAATTAACACTTAATATGGGAGTCCCCCTTCAGACCTCTGTACAGATTGATCCCCTTCTTTTCATATGTTTTGCCCATAAGGTTTTCTGCAGCCCTAGGGCAGCCAGCAATAAGCCATGTGCCTTTGCAATGGGGTGAGGGAAGGGGACCGTGGATTCCCTAGTTATGTGATTTGCAACAAGTGTTGTTACTCAGGGTACCAAATGTGTTTAAATGATATAAGTGCCTTGTAAAATCCCAAAGTAAGCTCATTTTCATTTTTCATGTAGTAATCTCATACCGTATACATATATATTTCATTATTAGTTTAAGTTGTTTGTTGTTTGTTGTTAGCTTGATTACTATGGGGATTTTTTCAGTGTGAAAAATTGTGTGCTATTTTAGGGGTTGAATGACATAATATGCCCCCCCCCCACCTCCTCCCCAATGTTCATCACTAAGTCCGGTAATTTTTTGTCAAGTACCCGTCGTGCAACAAGGTGGTGCCTACCCCTGCCCCGCCGTTCAGAGGGATGTGGGGTCCAGGGTGGCCTGGGGGGCTAGAGAGGGGCCTGGTATCCCCCTGAAGCGTGGGGTGTCCCAAAGCACAGAGCCCCTTCAAGCAAAGAGCCCGGGACAGTTGTCCTGGTCTGTCCTATGCACAGCACGGCCCTGCTTGGGCACCAACAAAAATTATATAAACCTGGAGCCCCTGACAGGAGGGAGGTGAGAGGGGACAAAGTGAAAGGACTGGGAGGGACCAAAGGAGCCAGCGCACTGGGGAGTGGGTGGGGGGAAGCTGTGCAGACCCCAGGAGAGGAGGGGAAGGGGCTTGGTGTGATGTGGGGAAGAGGAGGGAGCCACTGCAGGAGGGGAAAAGAGAAGGGCTAGCAGGAAGGGGAGTCAAGAGAACAAGGCTGCAGCCTGGGGAGAAAGCCAGCAGGCTGGGGACAGCGCAAAAAGGGAGGGCTCTGGGGAGCTCCAGGATGGAGTGAGAGAGGCAAGATGCAGAGCAGAGGAGTCCAAGGTGCCCCAAGCTCCTGGGCCTGAGGTCAGAGAAGGGAGAGGAGTGGGAGAAAGGGCTGGAATTAGGAGTTTGCCCTTGAGATGGTGACTGGACATTAGTTCATTCGTTACCTGAGTCCCCACTCAGGGGCAGCATTTGCTGACTTTGCTGCCCAGTTTTCCACTTCCCTGCTGAGCTTTCCTCAGCCCCTAGTGATAGACCCCACAGCTCCTCCTGCTCTCATTGTCCATAGTCTCTCTCTGTGGTCGGTCTCTGCCTCCTCAGTTCTAACCCATTGCTAGGGCAATGCCAAGGGGACAAACTGTGCTGGGCCTGCAGGAGCGAGTGACTCCCTTTGCTTCCTCTCTCCGTCAGGGAGTGGAGGAGTTCAGAGTCCTGGGCCAGCTGGTGGGGTGTCTCTCTCTGTGCTGTGCAAAGCAGGAGCAGATCTGCCAATAGGCTATGGATGGACTTCACCACCTCTACTCCTTCATGCTGCGGCAAAAATATAAGAGCACCCCTTGTCCTTCCTAAATACACTGATATGAGGTTTACAAACATGGAAAACATATTTATTGAACACTTCCACCTTTTCTGCAACCTTTTAAACAGTCTCCATCTAGTAATAGAGCCTATACCATTTCTTTTGTTCCTAATACCCTTTTTAAAAAAACAAAAAACAAAAACCTCCTTATTATCCTTAGTCCTGCAAGCCATGGAGTTGCCCCTGATGGCTTTAGCTTCCCCTATCCATATTCTACTTGTCATAACTTATATATAATGGACATACCGACTCAGACCAATCGTTCATCTAGCTCAGTATTGTGTTTTTTGATAGTGGCCTGTGCCTCGTGCTTCAGAGGGAATGAACTGAACAGGGAAATTTTGAATGATCCATCCCCTGTCATACAGTTCCAGGTTCTGGTAGTCAGAGGTTTAGGGACATGCAGAGTATGGGGTTGCATGCCCTGATCATCTTGCTTTATAGCCACCAATGGACTTATCCTTAACAAACATATCTAATTCTTCTTTGAACCCAATTATACTTTTAGCCTTCACAATATTCCAAGGCAACACTTTCCACAGGTTGCCTGTGCATTGTGTGACTAGATTCCTTCTTTTATTTGTTTTTAACTTTCTTCCTATTAAATTCATAGGGTGAAACCTAGTTCTCGTGTTATGTGCAGGGGTAAATAACACTTCCCTTTTCACTTTCTCCACACCAGTCATGATTTTATAGACCTTTATCATACCCCTCCCCCCTTAGTCATCTGTTTTCTAAACTAAATGGTCCAAGGTCTACACTACAGACCTATATTGTTATAACTATGTTGCTCAGGGGTGTGAAAAATCTACACCCCTGAGCGATGTATTTCTACTCACCTAACTCCCTGCGTGGACAGTACTATGTCAGCAGGAGCGCGTCTCCCACTTACTTAGCTAGTGCCTCTCAGGGAAGTGGGTTAAGAGCTTGTTGGTATAGGAGCATCTTCATGTAAACGCTACAACGCCAGTGCAGCTACAGCAGTACAGCGTTTGAAGTGAAGATTTGCCCCCCATCTTTTTTTCTCTCTCCTCATATGGAAGCTGTTCCATCCCCCTAATCATTTTTGTCGTCCTTCTCTGCACCTTTTACAATTCTTGTATATCTGTTTTGAGATGGGGTGACCAGAACTGCACGCAGTATTCAGGATGTGGGCGCACCATGGTTTTATATAGAGGCATGATGATATTTTTCTGTTTTTATTATCTATCCCTTTCCTAATGGTTCATAACATTCCGTTTGCTTTTTTAACTGCTGCTGCACGTTGAGTGGATGTTTTCAGAGAACTATTTACGATGACTCCAAAATCTTTCTTGAGTGGTAACTTAAACCCCATAATTTTGTATGTATAGTTGGGATTATGATTTCCAATGTGCATTACTTTGCATTTATCAGTATTGAATATCATCTGCCATTTTGTTGCCCAGTCCCCCAGTTTTGTGAGATCCCTTTGTAGCCCTTTGCAGTCTGCTTTGGACTTAACTATCTTGAGACATTTTGTATCATCTGCAAATCTTGCCACCTCACTAGTTACCCCTTTTTCTGGATCATTTATGACTATGTTGGACTACACTGGTCTCAACGCAGATCCTTGGGGGACCCCACTATCTACCTCTCTCCACCATGAAAACTGACCATTTATTCCCGTCCTTTGCTTCCTATCTTTTAACTACTGATCCATGAGATGTTCTTCCCTCTTCTCCCATGACAGCTTCCTTTGGTTAAGAGCCTTTGGTGAGAGACCCTGTCAAAGGGTTTCTGAAAGTCCAAGTACACTATATACACTGGATCACCCTTCTCCACATTCTTGTTGACCCCTTCAGAAAATTCTAGTAGATTGGTGAGGCATGATTTCCCTTTACAAAAGCCATGTTGACTCTGCCCAAAGAAACTGTGTTCACCAACATGTCTGATAATTCTGTTCTTTCCTGTAGTTTCAGCAATTTGCCTGGTACTGAAGTCAGGCTTACCAGGGATCACATCTGGAGACTTTTTTTAAAATTCACTGTCACATTAGCTATCTCATACAGATGCCAATTTAAACGCTAGGTTACATACCACAGCGCTGCACATAGGTCTGTCTGGATATCTCATGATAGCTGCAACCTTTGCATCAGGCAGGCAATTTACCATGTGGTTCTCCCAGTCATCACAAACCCAACTGCTTATATGTCTATTGATTGAATCCCCCATTACTATTACCTAGTTTTTCTTTGTAAGTGGGGTTCCCCCCTCAGGTGAGGTAGCTTCAGTGTGAGAGGACATCATGACTTCATCTGGAAGGTAGGTCCCAACTACAGGATCGTCTCCCTCTGCTCTAGCTTGATGCTCTGCTTCCTGGAAATTTTCACCCTCAGCAGCAGAGGCTGTCAGACTGGGGGTGGAACCACTCTACTGAATCCCTAAAAGTCTCCTCTATGTACCTCACTGTCTCCTTTGGCTCTACCAGTTCTGCCCCTCTGGTCTCTGAGGGCTAGTAGCTCCTTGGTCCAAATGCCCACATATTACTACCTGCCCACAGGGATGGTAATCATACATTCTGCATTCAGTGCAATCAACTGGAGAGCCCTATGCTGCTGCTGCACTTCTGCCCGGTTTATTTTTTACTCTTCCAGGGGAGTTTAATTTGTTGGTGGTGGGGGAAGGTTATTGGCCTGAGTTTACAGTATGTTTGTTAGATGTACTTGTCTGTCACACACTGTCTCTAAACTTCCTTGCAAAACTCCATTTGCTAATATAACATCTGATTTATATTGCCTCCTGTCTGTTTTCCCCTCCTCCCAGGTGCAGGCATGATGCTGGCAAAGAAGAGTGAAGAGTATCTGCAGGTTCTCAGGGACTGGCAAGCCGAGAACACCTTCTGGTTCACCAACACCAGCGATATCACCATGGTAACTACAGTCAGTGTTTCATGGGATTGTTGTGCCCAGAGTTATCAAGAGTCAGGTATTAACACCCTAGGAGTCAGGGGGAAGGCACAGACCCAGGCGTGTGACTGACCCCATCCTGTTGGGCTAGAGCCCTGCCTATGGCCTGTTCCACCTCATAGACCTCAGATCATCTAGTCCAACCCCCTGCTCAAAGCAGGACCAACCCAACTAAATCATCCCAGCCAGGGCTTTATCGAGCCTGACCTTAAAAACCTCTAAGGAAGGAGATTCCACCACTTCCCTAGGTAACCCATTCCAGTGCTTCACCACCTTCCTAGTGAAATATGTTTCCTAATATCCAACCTAGACCTCCCCCACTGCAGCTTGACACCATTGCTCCTTGTTCTGTCATCTGCCACCAGTGAGAACAGCTGAGCTCCATCCTCTTTGGACCTGCCCCCCCACATAGCAGGGCAGTTACCCCTCTCCAAGGGAAAAAGATTAAAGGCAGCTGAGGTAGGCTGATTAGGGAGGCAGCCATAGCTCTGGCCAGTCTCAGTCGGGCCGCAGCTGGCCCTGATATAAGGCCTAAATGAGGAGCTAGGTCAGGCTCACTCCAGCCCTGGAGTGAGAAGGGCCTAGCTCCCTGGGAGCATAGGGTATCTGAAGCAGAGCAGTGCTGGGGACAGGAAGGCAGAGCTGGGAAGCTCAGGCCACGTGAGTCCTCAGGCTGAGGCCAGGCTAAAGGCCAGGGGAGGTACTGGGGCTGCAGGAAAAGGCAACAGGTCCAACCCCCTTACCAATGATGAGTGGCCATTACAGACTGCAGTTTGCCCCAGTAAGAGGGGACTAGATGATGACTGGCAATAGCCACTGAGGCAAGGTGGGCTTAGGGGATTCAGGTTCCCTTGGGAGGGAAGACCCAGAGTGTAGGGATACTGCCATGGGGCAGTACCCAGGAGACAGGGCACCACGGGACAGGAGGGACGTGGGGCCTGGAGTATAGTAGTGGAGACTGATAATGAAAGAGAAGTAGGGACAGCAGCGCCGGCCAGCAAGAGGCACTCCAAGACTGGGATGAACTAATTCCTGAACAACCAGCAGGAGGCTCTGCGGCGCTGAGTGTGCACCATGCTACACCACTGTTCAAGTAGTTGAAAGCTGCTATCCAATCCCCCGTCACTCTTCTCTTCTGCAAACTAAATAAGCCCAGTGCCCTGAGCCTCTCCTCATAAGTCATGTGCCCCAGGCCCCTAATCATTTTCGTTGTTCTCTTTGGACTCTCTGATTTGTCCACATCCTTTCTCTTGTGAGGGACCCAAACTGATTCAACACTCCCAATGTGACCTCACCAGTGCCGAATAGAGGGGAATAATCACTTCCCTCCATCTGCTGGCAGTGCTTCTACTAATGCACCCCAATATGCCTCACCACATGCCAGATCCCAAGATGCACTGGAGCTCATCCAAACCTGTTCCCCACTCCTTGTCAGGTGTGGTGGGAGCTTCCCCAGAGATTAATGCAATAAAAGGCATCATTGTATCTGTGCATCAGTGCCAACTCCTGCTAAGCACTAGAGAGTGTATCCATGCTGCGCAGTATTGTGGCCGCGTGCACTGCCACACTGGCCTCTGCCATGCACGACAGCTTCTGATTGCTGGCTGGGTACTGTGCTGCCCAGGTGCAGTAACCCAGCCCTGTCCCAGCAGAGTGGGGTTTGCCTGCATTCCTGGCCAGGCCAGCCCTGACTGCTCGACCACCGACTGGAATCGTGCTGGGGAGCAAAAGAGGTTTCACTGGCAGGCTTGTTTCAGAAGTCTGGGAAGTAGTTTCACCCATCTGAGTGCATGGACTTCTTCCTCATTGCTGTCAACGGCATGAGAGACTCCAGAGTCCATGATTCGGTGGTGGCCGGGCACATGCTGCATGTGATCCTGGGGGTCCCCGGCCCAAACTTGGAGAGGGCAAGAGCTGCAGTGAGAACGCCCTGCTGGGGGAGCCCATCTGTGAATGGCTCTGTCTCTGGGTGCTAGGCATTATTTGGGGGCAGGTCTCTGGCCTGTGCAATGCAGGGGGGGGAAGGAGGGGGTCAGTCTAGGTGATCACCATGGCCGCTTGTGGCCTTGCAGTCTATGAATCAATAAGCCGGGAACTGGTCCTGTGCTCTAGTTCTGGGGTTGGAGAAGAGGATCTGGGAGGGCAGATGACTCTCAGGTGCAGCAGGTCCCTTGCACCCCAGATCAATAAGAGCACAAGGAAGCCAAGGGCCCCCTCTACCCATTTCCCTTCCAGGTGTCTGAGGCTGTGAGGAGCATTCACAACAACCTGGACTCCATCAGCGAGCTGCTGGCCCAGCAGGAACTGCTCAGGGCCCTTCTCCTGCTGGGCTACCAATACTGTTGGGCTGCTCACTGTCATGCGGAAGGCACGGGGCTGGGGCTGCTGCTTGCAGTCTGGGTCCCCTGGACTGGTCCTGCTGGCGGGCACAGGAGAGTGCAGAAGCTTCCAGAGATCTGCTCCCTGTAAAGCTGCTGCTGCTGCTGCTCCTGGAGGCTCTTTCAGGCTGGTTTGCCCTGGAGACAGGCCAATCTGGAAAACCCTGCACGGCATCCCTTGGCCTCCCCTGGGGCTGACACTCAGACCCGGCCCCATGCAGCCTGCACCAGCCAATGGGGGCCTTACTGCAGCAGGAGGGCAACAAAGGGCTGGCCAGTGGTGGGAGACCCAGCATTGGTGGCGGGAAGGTGAAGGAGCCTGGCAGGGCTCTTACCAGGTGCCATTGGCTCTCTCCCTTTGCAGCATTGCCACGGAGCTGTTGAGGATGCTGATGTCCCACCACAGGAAAGGTCCTACAGGAGCTGCTCAACAGGCTGCAGGAGCAGCCTCTGCGTCAGCATCATGACATTTCTCAGAGAGAGTCTGGCATTGCCCGCTTGGCTGTAAGTACCAGCCCCTGCAGCACGGGAAGGAGTGCTGTGTGTCTGCATCATGGCCTGAGGGTGTCTATCAGTCTCCCAAGGGGTATAGTCATTGGGCCGAAGAGAGAGAGATCATGACTCTAGCCAGTGCTATAGTCAAGCTGGAACACACCAAAATGCTCTCCTGGTGGTATTCAGCAGCACTCATAGACTCACAGGGTGAGAGGGGATCGCAAAGTCAGCTCATCCAGCCCCCTTCAACAATGCAGGACTTCTTGTGTCTAACCCACCCACAAGAGGAGATATGATCAATCGGGGTGGGGAGTCCCAGGTGAGGTGACCTGTCCTCTATACTGGGACTTGTGCTGTTCATCATATTCACAAATGATCTGGAAAAGGGGGTAAAAAGTGAGATAGCAAAGTTTTTAGATGATTCAAAAGTACTCAAGATAGTTAAGTCTAAAGCAGACTGTGAACAGTTACAATGGGATCTCACAAAACTGAGCGGACAACAAAATAGCAGATGAAATTCAGTGTTGATAAGTGCGAAGTAATGCACGTTGGAAAACATAATCCCAACTATACATATAAAACGATGATCTCAATTAGCTGTTATCACTCAGGAAAGAGATCTTGGAGTCATTGTGAATAGTTCTCTGCAAACATCCACTCAATGTGCAGCGGCAGCCAAAAAAGCAAACAGAATGTTGGGAATCATTAGGAAAAGGATAGCGAATCAGACAGAAAATGTCATGATGCCACTATATAAATCTATGGTGCGCCCACACCTTGAATGCTGTCCACAGATGTGGTTGCCCCATCTCAAAAAAGATCTATTAGAACTGGAAAAGCTGCAGAGAAGGGCAGCAGAAATGATGAAGCATATGGAATGATTTCCTTATGAGGTCATATTCAAAAGACCGGGACTGGTCACTTTAGATGAGAACCACTGGGGATGCGATGGAGTGTACAAACCTCATAATGGGAAATCGGGTTAAGGAGCTGCTCTGGGCCCAGCCATGTCTGCCCCACCACACCTGAGGAAACACTCCAGCTGCAGGAGGAGTTAAAAAGGAGGGCAGTGGCTGGTTTGGGGGAGCTCAGGGAAGAGAGCAGACCTGTGACCTTCATCTCCAGCAGAGGAGAGTGGAAGGAAAGGCAGAATCTCTGCCCATGACAGCTGAGGGAAGGGAGGGTTTTACACAGACACAGCCTGAGAGGGAGGTGTTCCCCTCTCCCTCACATATGGGCTCTGAGTTTTGTTCCTTTCCCTGTACTATGGATGACCTCCATGTCACGGAGTCCCTGGGCGATGCTCTGGAACTGCTCCCTACGAAGCCAGTCAGGACTCTGGTGAAGTCTCTTCTCTGTGAGCAAACTGTCACCAGGGCAAGAAGCTCACACACCTTCCAACTTCCTGGGTCAGGGCTTGGAGCATTCAGCATCCTCTGCCCCTCCTTGCGCTCCCCACAGCGAGTCCACCCAGGCAGGCTCCTGGGGAAGCCACAGGGTCCTGCACCCCAACTTCACAGTCAGACATGACTCTTAGCTAGCCAGTAAAACAGAGGTTTATTAGATGACAAGAACACGGTCTAAAACAGAGCTTGTAGGTACAGAGAACAGGACCCCTCAGCCAGGGCCATTTTGGGGGGCAGTGAGCCAGACACCCACATCTACACTTCACTCCACGTCCCCAGCCAGCTCCCAACTGACTTACTCCAGCCCCTCCTCCTGTGAGTTTTGTCCCTTTCCCAGGCCCGGAGATCACCTGATTCCTTTGTTCTCCAACATCTTTAGCTGACACCTTGCAGGGGGGAAGGGCCCTGGGCATTAGTTGCCAGGAGACAGAGTGTCAGCCATTTATGCACAGTGGCCTTTATCCCACTACCTAGAAACTTAAGAAATGCATAGGGGAAACTGAGGCACCCCCTACACTATTCAGAGGAAACATTAAGAACTATCCCACTTCATCACACCCCATGAGGAAAATCCTAGGATGGCGCTGACCTAGAATGGGGGCCATACCACGGGAGGATGCAGTGGCTGCCCGAGAAAGGAAGAGAGTTGCCCTGCTGCACGCAGCTGCCTGAAGGTGCCTGGTGATGAGCAGACACCTATCACGCTGCCCAGACCCAGACGGAGACTCTGGGACCATCACAGGGGAGTGGTAGGAAGTGGCCCAGGGAAGGCAGCCTTAAGCATCCCCAGCTGTCAGATCACTGGGCTGGGGGTCAGAGCCTGCTGGACTGATAAGGCCTGGGTTCCATTACCAACAACCCCCCAGAGCCAGCGCTCAGAGCTGGAATCAGGAGTTGAGGTCAGAACGAGGCACATGCAGAGCTGGGAGCCAGGCAGGGTGGGAGCAAGCTGAAGCCTGTGGCTGTGGAGTCTGTCCTGCGCTCAGGCAGGGTACAGGTCTAAGTCACGGACTGACGTCGGGCAGTTGAAGCTTCTGGTTCTCCTGTGAGGCCCATAGACCAGCCCTAAGAGGCACCAGCCCAGTGAGCCAGGAATGGCTCAATCAGGCTCTAGTTCTGGGAGGACTCGTCACCTCACGTTCCGGGGCAGGGCACTGGACCCTATACCGGCTGTATCCTGAGCTTCAGACCAGAAGCAACCAGCAGTTCAGCCAGTCCGACCTCCTGTATGTCACAGACCACCAGCCCCACCCTGCCTCCCCACACTAACCCAGCACCCAAAATGAGACCGAAGTGCCACAGCCCCAGCAGACTGGACTGTTACGTGCCACAGGCTGAGACCAGGAGGGGCTGAGGGGCACCAGAGCCTGAGGTTCTGCAATGGCAGGGAAAGGGTTAAGTGAGAGACACCCAGATAATCCTGGTAAGTGACCCACACCCCATGCTGCAGGGGAAGGTAAGAACCCCCAAGTCACTGCCAGTCTGACTGAGGGGGGAGGAATTCCCCCCCGACATCACACATGGTGATCAGCTACACCCTGCGCATGGGCACAAGGACCAGCACTCACCGGCGGTGGGAAGCGGAGTGCCACGGCTGGGAGCTGGCGGGGTAGAGCAGGCTGGGGCTGGGCTGCTCCGCTTCCTGCTGCTGCTGGTGAATGTTGTGGGGGGGAATCCCTTCCCCCAAGCCGCCTTCCCTGAGTGAAACGACTGGGGCCGGGGCGAGGGAAGTGGAGCGGGCTGCTCCCAGCCCCCTGCTAATTCCCTGGGCCTGTAGGTTATAACATTACAGTCGTGTGACTCATCCCACCAGGTTTATGTAATACTAACTAGATGGAATTTATGTTCATAAATGAGCAATTCCAATTCTTCTTGTCTGTTACCCAGGCTTCTAGCATCAGTGTATAAGCAATTCAAGAATTTATTCTCTTTTGCCCTTTGGTGCCTTTATTCATTTTGTTCTCAACATCTTGATTTTTGTGCTGAGTGCTCATATCTTCACTTTTTTTACCCTCCCTTTTTGCTATTAGTTTAACTCCGTCCTGACTACTCTAGCCACAGGAGGGTGAGGAGGAAAGGATAGAGGGGCCAATAAGAACGGGAAGGGGATGGGATGGGGGAGGTGGGGGCGAGTGTTCTGGGGAGGGGGAACAGGAGGAGACAGAGAGGTGTGTAGGACTGCAGTCTGAGGCCAGCCCTCCCCTCACTCTGCAGTGCTGCTAAGCCCCTGATGGAGAAGCCAAGGCTTCTGTGCAATCTCCAGGTGCTCCTGTGGTGCTTTGCCCCTGCCTGTGCTGGAGCTGGGGGATGAGTTGCTGCGGTTTGTATTTGCTGGTTGTCAGGAAAACAAGGGAAGTGCCGTCCTCACAACTAAACCCTGGAGGTCTGTCAAAGGTCCACGCTATCAACAAGGCATCTCTGTGGAGAAGCGAAGGCCAGGGAAGAGCCCTGGACGGGTCTTGAGGGGTGAAGAAAAGGAGCCAGAGGGTAAACGGAGAGGAGGGGTCATATCCAGGACGGGAAAGGACAGTGCTGGAGACACCTCCCAGCAATCTGGTGACTGGGAAAGGCAGAGTGAGGGGGAGCTGTGCTGAAGAACCAGCAGGCAGTGGGGCTAGGTTTGGTTTGGAGAAGCCCCCTCCAACATGGGCTAATAGCTTGCCAGGGAGAGGGCTGTGAGCCCGAATTCAGAATACATGAAACCACACGTGAAGCGGGTCTAGTGAATGAATCCCCAGTGGCATCACAAAACCATCATGTGATCCGGAAACCGCCAGTGATGGAGTGGCAAAGTGGGTCAGGATTCAGCGGCATTGGCAGAGCAATGCCAGGAGCTCAGCTCTGCATGAGGAGGAAGTGCTGGAGGGCAGGATGCTCACAGGAGGGGAGCCGACAGAGCTGTGTGTGAGGGTCATGGCATTGTGGGAGGGGAGGGATATCGGGGGGTGTCTGCTGTGCAGAGCTGTGCAGGGATCTCCAGAGCTGAGTTAGTCAGGGTGCTGACAATGAGGGTGGAGGTCCAGGGATAGAGCTGAGTGATGGTCCGCTCTGAAGCTCCTGTAGCCTAGGATTGCTGTGCATCAGCAGGGACCTGCAGGCTGGTTGATTTCCCTATGCAAAAGACCAAAGAGCACCAGGCGTGGTCCCTGTGTCATACGTCAGACGAGATTATTATGATTCACTCCCTCTGGGTCCAGTTACCAAGAGAGCGAGTCCAGAGCTGGAGAGATCAAAGTCTGCAGCTGAAGCTGTAGACTGTCCAAGCCGCAGCTCTGGGCCCCCTTCTCTTCCCCTGACTTTCTCCAGGAGAGAATGCCCCTGTGATCGCCCACTGGAGAACGGGTAGTTGCCATCGCCCCGACAACCTGCCAGGTAACCAACTTGCAGTATCCTCTAGATGCCAGCTTCCAGCACCAGGTGCTGCTCCAAACACTTAGCGAGGGAGGAGTAAACAGCTGGCAGGTCCAGGTTGATGATGGCTCCCCAGGGAGAAGACTCTGAGGAGCAGCTAATTGCTTGGAGAAAGGCCCCTGCTCTCTGGGTCTGGCTGGCAGGCAGTGGTGTGACGTGGCTCTGGAAGGGGAAAGAGATGAGCTGGGGTTAACCAGCAGCAACTCAGACACATGGTTACTAAGGGGAATCTCCCTCTCAAACCAGGCGAGTTGCCCTCCCTCCAGCATTTCAAGCCCCGCAGGGAAAATGCCTCATCTGGGGCTTCTTAACAGCAAGATGGCTGGCAGGGCAGTGACGCTGCAAACTTCCTGGTGCTCTTTGCTAGAGCCAGGGCAGCTGGCCAGGAAGGGCTTGGATTGATTGCAGCGCTTGTCTGATAAGTGGCATCGGTGGCTGTGAGGAGACGGAACGGGCAAGAATGGAAGTCTGATTAGTCACGGGGCTCAGCAGAGACCAAGCTTTTGTGACACAGGAGCAGAGGGATTGCCATATGCAATCAGAGCAGAGGCCCATCTAGCCTACTGTCCTGGCTCTGGCACTGCCCAGCACCCAGGAGCGGCCCCAGAGTTTCTGGTGCTCTAGGCAGAATTTGGGGGGCAGCATTTTGTGTGCTCCCCATGGGGCGCGCGGGAGCTTCCGGTTCCACTCCCATCGCGCCACTGAAGACGGACCCTCTGCCAAAATGCCGCAGGCAACAGCAGCAGTCATTGAGCTGCTCAGTTGCCTGCTGCTGTTTTCTGCGGCACGTCGGCAGAAGGTCCTTCTTCGGTGGTGCGATGGGAGCGAACCAGAAGCACCCGTGCACCCCGTGGGGAGTGCACAAAATGCCAACCCCCGAATCTTGGCACCCTAGGCAACCGCCTATTGTTGCCTAATGGAAGCGCCGTCCCTGCCAGTGCCAGCTACTTCAGAGGAAGGTGCAAGAAACCCCCCTCCCCAGTGGATAATTGTGAAATAACCTGATCCCGTTAGTTAAAGGGTAGCTCACGCCCTGAAGCAGGAGAGGTTATAGTCCTTCCAAACATCCTGGGGATCTATTTTCAGGAGGGGAGATAATTGGGGTAATTTGGGGAGCTGGCCTAGCATTGTCCCCTCCCCTTCTGGGCAGATCCAGCCCGTCGTGGAGTAGGTAAGAGTTTGAGGAGCGGAGGCTGGGGAAGAAGACAGGGACTGAGTTTAGCTGAAGCCTTTTAGCGAAGGCTAAATCATTAGCTCTCCTCCCTGGGCTCCCCCACTGGATAATGATGGCTCCAGTCTTCAACCCTCCCGGAGTCTCCAAACCTCACTCTGGAAGCCCCTTGTTCCCTGCAGCAGGGCTGCATGGCTGGGCAGGATCAGGGTGTGCCCCTATACTGAGGGAGGGCCAGGTAGCATCAGTGTTTGGTGTGCACTGGAGCCGAGGGGGCAGAGGTGGGGGGTGGAAGCCCTGCCTGCCCCTGTCTGAACCTTGCCTCTCCCCATGCGCAGGGCTGGCATCACCACCATGCACGTTCCTCCGTACTCCACTCTCTTTGGACAAGAGTGGGCATTTGGCCCATTTGTTCTTGCCACTGATCAGCTTTGCAAGAGCAATCGAGACAAATGCCCACTCTTGCCAGAAGAGTCAGGACCGCCAGGACAGGGCTTAAAAAGGGGACTGTTCTGGCCAAGATGGGACATATGATCCTCCTACTACTGTGGCCCTGCCTCCTTTTGGCTCCCTCTGCCCTGCCCTCCCACAGCTGATCCCATCCCCTGGGTGTGGGCTCTGAAGTTTCTGTTTTGCAGGGCCTGCTCTCTGGGCCAACCATGATGGAACACTTTGGCTACAGGACCGAGTCTCAGTACAAGTGAGTGCCCATCCCTCTTAGGGCTCTGGGGTGCCCCCTACCCTGCTCCCCCACCCCACAGGCACACAGAACAATCAATGCTCCATTTGACAGCTGCTTCTCTGACCATCCCCAGGGCTCTTGGGCAGAGCAGCCTACCTGAGGGACAGGGGGCATCTTCCAAACAGGGCCCAGGCACTGCTCTCTCTGCATCTCCCCATCTGGGTGGGGAGGCACCTTCTGAGATTCCCCACAGGCCGGTGGGGGCCAGGCAAAGTCCGACTGTCGTCAAACCCCACTCTCCCGGCTCCGCTGCACAACCTGGCACATGCCAGCAGGTCCCTGCACTGGGGAGCAAAGGTCCAAGCTCAGGGGAGGGGAGGAGGGTCCTTGGGAGCCTGGCAGATCTTATGCACCAGGTGTCTGTATGTCTGTCCTCTCTGCAGTGAGTTCAGCAATGGCAGCCCAAACTTCATCAGAGCCAACAGCACATCCAGGCCCAGCAGCAAAGCCATTTACCGTAAGACCAGCGTCCTCCTCCTTTCAGCCTACCCATCCCCTTCTCCTCCCTCTTGTCTCCACACCTGCCATGCAGGAGTGCAAATAGGGTGGCATGCTCCAGTATGCAGTACCGGCAAGAGATTTTTAGTGGGTATGGGGTACCAGAAAGACTTGGGGAGTAGGGGTGGAGCTGCACTCTGCTCCTTAAAGGAGCAGAATGCTCTAGGGAGGGCATTTATTCTTTATATGGATTTAACAGCACAATACATTGGCTAACATAAGCCTTTGTTTAAGTTTGTTAGCATATGTATTGTGCTGTTAAGTTGGTCAGGATTTCTCAAGAGGGGAGGGGTGGGGGGAATGGAAGGTGTTTAGACAGTGGTTTTGATTCCTGCTCCAGCCTCTGGACTATGAGCATATACTGATGGGAGCATTCTAACCAAGGGACTGAGGACTTTAAGGTAATCTGGAGCCTTCATATTTCCTTGATCCTTTGCAGCTAGGGTGACCAGATGACAAAACTGAAAATATCGGGATGGGGGTCGGGGGAGGACGGTGGAGGGAAAAAAAAAAAAGCCGCCAGAGCGCCCCCCCACACACACTAGCTCGCCTCCTCTCCACCACCCCCCGTAGGGGAAGGTGCCCAGCTGGTGCAATCCTGCAGGCAGCCCCGGAGTGGGGGCAGCAGGCCCCAGCCCCCCAGTCTCGCTCAGGTCCCACAGGGGAACAAACGGGGCGGCCTCTGCCTCCGCCCCGGGGCGGGGTTTCCCTACAGCCCGCCCTGCAGGGTGGCGCAATCATATCACCCTAAGTGTGCCCGGGCCCGGCCCAGGCCCAGCTGCCCCGCAGAGCACCGCGGGTGGCCCTGGAGTGGGGACAGCAGGCCCCAGCTCCCCTGTCCCGCTCGGGTCCCAAAGGGGAACAAACAGGGCTGCTGCTGCCTCCATGTGGCAGGAGGTGAAGCCCCGTCGGAGTCCAGCTGCTGGCCCCCCCCCCACCCATGGGCGTGTACACGGTTCCCCAGGCCGGACCCAGGGCTGCCCCTGCAGCTATCACCCCACCCTCCTGCCTGCGCTTGGGGCCAGGCCGGACTCACTGACCCCACACTCCCCTGTGTCCCCCAGGCCTCCCTCCAGCGCTTGCACTGCCATACAGCTGATCGGCGCAAGCCTGGGAGAGAGAAGGAATGGCATGCTTGGGGAAGAGGCAGGGATTTGGTGAGGAATCCAATGGGGCAGTGAGGGGGCAGAGCTGGGGTGGGGCCAGGGCGAGGATTTGGGGAGGGATCCAATGGGGGAAGGAGGGGGCAGAGTCGGGGTGGGGGGACGCGAGCCCCTGCGGGCTTCGCCTGTGCATGGGAGCGGAGGGCAAACAATGCTTGTTTGTCCAGTGTTCCGACCAAACATTGGTCAGGACACGGGACAAACAAGCAAATATCGGGACAGTGCCGATAAAATCGGGACATCTGGTCACCCTATTTGCAGATGGACTTATGAGTTGGTTATGGTCCAAAGACTGTTCTAGCCTCATTGATTGATTGCTGATTTCCCCCTTGCAATGGACAAAGATCAGATCTCTGCTGACTTTCTCACATGAGTCAGCAGCCTTTGATACCTGTGGTATAAGCAACATAGCCATTGCTTGAGTGGTTTTGTTCTTTCCTCTCCAAATGTCAAAGCCTGTTCCCATTGAATTCAATAGCAAAACTTCTTTTGATTTAAGTGGGAACAGGATTTGGCCCCAAGAGATCAGAGAATGTGATTTTTGATCAATTGCTTTTCTGCCCAGAGGCAGTTCTCATGCACATTCTGCCGGGCTGATTTCAATTGCCCCTCCTGTACGTCATGCTGAGGAAAATAATACAACAGTGTGGGCTGTAGCTCTATCAAGATTCACATGGCACACAGTTCTGTGCCTCTTTCCCATCAAACCCAGATGGCGCTGCATCTCTGCTTTCCGGGTGCCTGGCGGGGAGCAATACTTAGGCCTTGTCTACACTGCCACTTTACAGCGCTGAAATGTTCTCACTCAGGGTGTGAACCCCCTCCCCGCCCCCCCAGCGCTGCAAGTTTCAGCATTGTAACATGCCGGTGTAGCCAAAGCATCAGCGCTGGGAGCTACTCCCCTCGTGGGGGTGGTTTTTTTACAGCGTTTACGGTTGGAAGTGAACATACCCTCAGATAAAGGCAAGCTGGCAGAAGTTTAGTTTGGACATAAGGAAGACGTTGATAGTGTGTTAAGGGAAAGTGGGGTGATTGGCCTTCCTATCCTTCTTTCAAATTAAGAAGTTTTCAGTGTGGAACGTTGCTGGATCCTCAGTGACATGTGGAAGTACAGGTGGCACCAGGGGTCCAAGGCACCATTTTGTTGTAAAATTTTAGACAGGTAAGTGGGGTGTCAGAGGGGACAGTGGGAGACCCGGTTTGGGGGTGGGGTGGAGTCACATGGGGGGGGGCATGTGCCCTCCCTTCTGTCCCTCCCATGAGTGCAGCACCAGCAAGAAATGATTTCTACTTGCACCACTGCTCCCGTCAGCCAGCCCCTTCTTCTCCCCAGATTTCTGCCTCTCCCTTTCATTCCTCTTGCCCTTCTCCGCCTGCAGGCCAGCGCAAGGATTACACTCTGTCCATGCTGAAGCAGCAAAGTGACTTCCAGCACCGTGTGGAGGTAGGAGAAGCCCAAATGGCCTGTTTTCCCTCCCTATAGAAAATGCCCTGTGCACACCCACCCATCAGAGCACGACCAGCTGTCCCCACGCTGTCATCTCACCCTAGTGGGGAGAGGCCTTCCCAGCATGCTCTGGTGCGCCAGGTTGGCGATGCTGGTGCACGCTGCTTCCTCTGGGCTTGAACCCTGGCTGGGTTCCCAACTGACTGCAGACGTCCCCACCTCGTGCTCTGCCCTGGCCAGTACCACCCACTGCCACCTTGCTCAGCCATGTCATGCGGGACCCCCCACCTCAGGTTGCATGGTTCCCCACACGTCCCCTTTCCTGCAGTCAGGGGCTGGGGTGGGGGACTGGGGAGGGCCTGGACACTGTGCTCTGTGTCCCCAGCACCTGCTCACCGTCCACGTGGACTCCAAGGACATTCGTGGTGTGGATGACTGTGTGGCACGGCTGAAGATGATGGATGCACAGGGACGGGTCTGGGGACAGAACATGATCCTGCAAGTGAGGGACCATGAGCTGCTGTTGAGCGACATCGAGACCAAGGTGCATAGGGGTCTCCCAGCCCATTTCAGCCACCGCCCCTCCTCCCAACAGGGCCCAGCCCCACCCCTCCAGCATACACTCTCTTTGGGGTCTTGGAGGAGGAAGCAGAGTGCTTCGGGGGACTTACCCTCATCCCCTGCCATAGGGCTAGCAGGAAATGCTGCCTCCAGCCCATAGGATTCCATACACACCCCATGTCCATGTGGGAGAGGAGCTTGGATCCCCAGCAGAGCAGAGACACCCACTGTCCTGCTGATCTGCCCCGTTCTCCCCATCTCCCGCCCTCCTCCTCCCCCCGCTGCAGGAGGAGTTGGAGAGCTTCCCCCTGGAGAGCGTCCAGGAGTGCGCTGCCGTCCTCAACCGCTGTGTCTACAATTCCATTCTGGCCGTCACCGTGAGGGAGCAGAGCCAGCACAGGAACAGCATCCTCCTCTTCCAGTGCGAGCAGTTGGGGGTGAGCAGCACGGGCCTGGCTACACAGTACCGCCTTGGTGGGCGGCAGCAGGTCTAAGGACGGCTTCAGGTAGCGGCTTGGCCCTCTCTGTGGAGCACGGGAATGGGAGATTTATTAACATGGGGTGTATGTGTCACTGCAGCCCTGTACTGGATGGAATCATGATTGTGTGTCATTGTCCCCACACTGCTCGGGAGACTCTCCTATAGCTCCAGTAGCAGTTTCTTTCAGAGCTGGATGCTCTGGGGTCTACCCTCGCTATTGGCAGCATAGGGACCGCTGCTCTCAGCTGCAGGGCTGTGGAGGGGAACTCATGGTCCTGCTGTGTTCCTCTTCCCTTCCCATTAGGCAGAGCTGATGAAAGCCAGCTTGGAGAAGGCTGTCAAGGAGTGGAAAGGGGAACGGGAGAGTCAGGATGTGCTCAGGTAACGGGGTGCAGAGAGCCTGTCTCCAGCAGGGTAACGTAGGTGCAACCCCCCCAACCACTGTCTCCTGTTGGGGCACTTTCAGGTCTGACACAGTCCCCCAACCCTGGATTCCCAGGAGCCCCCATCCCCCCTCCACACACCCTGGATTTCCAGTAAGGAACCCCCTCGTAAAGGTACAAAGAAAATCCCCCACCTTCTGAAGTCCCCAAGGGATACAGCCCACACCCCAGCTCTAGACAGAGGCCCTCAGTCCTTCCATAGAGTTGGGGTGCTCCTAGGGTTGAGTCACACAGAGCCCTTGTGGATAGGATGTGTTTCCCCCACCTCTCTTCCTAGGGGTCACCAGGCATTTCTCCTCCAGTGTCCCCAGGGGGCGCAATGCAGCCCCTTCTCTGTAGCTGAAGAAGTCTCCCGCCAGCCCCTCTGCAGGGACAGCACCTATTGCTGCATTACTAAACATGCCTCCTTGTTCCCTTTCTCAGGAGCAGTTTGGAGACCATGCTGTCCCAGCAGAGCCGAGGGTCCTTCCACAGCAACCCCCCACGTACCAGCCAGGATAGGTGGGCTGGACTGCCAGAGCCAGACCCCTTTATTCCCCCCACACCACAACGGTGGCAAAGCCAAGACCAGGTGCCCCGGAATCCCCCAGCCTCCATGGATTATGGTAAACAGGCTCTAGTATGGCAGGGAGGGGGTGGTGCATGGAGGTGGGTTGGCGCGGAGGAGGGGCAGGCCAGGGAGGTACAGGTTTGGAGCAGTATTTGGACTCATGGATTCCCTTCCCAGCTCTGCCACTGACTCTCTGTACCATGGGGCTCATGATACTGACTCCCCTTAGCCGGGCTGCATTCACTGCTGTCTGCAGAGCGTGGAGAGGTGCTGTGGGAGGGTGCAGAGGGCAGTTGGGGGGCTGGGAGGTGTAACTCTGAGCCCTGGCAGACGGGGGTGTCGAATGGACACCCCACCACAAACCTCTGCCTGCTGCAACTGACCCCAGCCTCCTGGCTATTGCAGCGCCTGACCAGCCGCGGCCCCCAAAGCCGAGAGATGAGTGGATAGATCCTGGCTTGCAGGCAATGCAGGACTTCGACAAAGACACTGTAAGTGCCCCAGGACTGCTCCAGCTGCTTCCCAGATACCAGCTTTTCCTGGGACTGCTGCAGCCCCCATCATCGCCTGGTGGAGCCTGCCCACAAGGATAGGCTTTCCCCTGGTGCATCGTCAGGCAAACTTGCAGTAGGACAGAGCTTGTTTGGTACTGACATGCTTCTGACCGTCCTGGGGACTGCGGTGTCAGGCTGGGACCCAAGTGGGAAGGAACTTGCCAAGTGCCCTGCCAGGCCTGAGGAGAAAGGCCTCTCTGCCTTCGAAAGGCCTAGAGAGCAGTTGGCAGAAGGGAGAGGGGAAGCAGCAGCCGGAGGGTAGCCGCGGACTTTTAGCCTCTGCAGCTCTGCCAGCTGGCTTAGGGGACACGTTGTGTCCCAGCCCTGCCCAGAAGAAGCTGTGGGCTGGCCGGCGAGAGGAAGGGAGGAGGAGGAGGAGCTGGGGAGATCCGGGTTTGTGGCAGAGCAGGAGCTCCACCACCTTCTGACACCTGCCGAGCTGGTCCCGATGCAGGACTTCTCCAGCCAACATACAGCATTAGGTTCCCCATGGGCAGACCGTGCTCTGTGCTCTGGCTGGAGTGGCTAGGCCTGGGTGTTCTTCCCAGAGATAGAGGCTGGCCTGGGGCCCCGCGCTGCCTCTGATACATCCCTGCCGCTTGTGTTGGCAGGAAATCCTGAACCACGTGCTGAGTGACATCGAACTCTTTGTGGGGAAGCTGAAGGAGACGAGCAGCTCGCCGAGCATCAAGAAGAAGTCGAAGAAAAAGGACAAGGAGAGAGGAGGTGAGGGAGGGGGAAGGGTTATGGGGGGAGGAAGGGGGTCTTGCATTCCTAGGAGAAGTGGAGTCAATCTCTGCATAGTCCCCCCAGGGGAAAGGGGACCTGGGAAGGTCTCTGAGGGGACGTCTCCACAGCCACTGGAGTGAGCCTCCCAGCCTCGGTAAGCAGACGCACTAGCTGTGCTTCAGCTAATGCACTTCAGTGGAGCCATGTGCATGTTGCGGCATGAGCATGGCCCAGGTTGCCCACCCTGTTGCGGAGGCCCGGACTCTGTGTCCCCACCTGTGCTGCAGCAGCCACAATGCTATTTATAGCACTGTAGCCAGAGCAGAGCTAGTGTGTGTCCGTGTACCCAGGGTGGGACACTCAGTCCCAACTGCAGTGAGTGTAGACACACCCTGTGATGGAAGAGGTGGATCTAGGGGGCAGGTCTCTGGGTTGGCCCCCAGGGGAGAGGTGGATCTAGGGGGCAGGTCTCTGGGTGGGCCCCCAGGGGAGAGGTGGATCTGAGGGGCAGGTCTCTGGGTGGGCCCCCAGGGGAGAGGTGGATCTGAGGGGCAGGACCCTGGGTGGGCCCCCAGGGGAGAGATGGATCTGGGGGGCACGCCTCTGTTGGCCCCCAGGGGAAGGAAATGGCTAGGGTCTGTGCCCCTCACTAGTGTATCCATATCTCCAGCCTGGAGTGGGTAGCGCAGAGCATGCGGCTATTCAGGATGTTGGGGCGGGCGAGGAATTACCCCATGAATGGAGCTCCATGCTCTTTGACACAGCCTCTGCCCTTTCCTAATGGCTAGGTGGGGTCCCAGGGCCTGGGCAGCTCCTGCCCCAGATCAGTCCCCAGGCCTGGGCTGCCTCTCCAGGAGCCAGTTCCAGAGCTGAGGCTGGGGCCAGGGCCCATCTCTTGAGGCTCCCTGTTGGGCTCAGCTGTTAGGAGAGGGGATGGGGATGGAGGAGGGGCGATGGACGAACGGATGGACAGATGGACAGTGCCCGCTCCTGAGAGCGAAACTACCTGCCCTGAATGTGCATGGGTGGGGAGGTCGATCTGTCTGTCGGCATGTGGCTGTCTACTTGCTGCGGTGTGGGAGAGGGGAGTGTAAGGGCCCAGCTACCAGGCTGACAGCTCCCTCCCGTCTCTCCCTCCCTCTGTCTCACAGTGCTGCCCCCAGAGCCTGAGTATGAGACCTGCTTCCAGAAGATCAAATACGCCATAAACCTGCTGGTAGGTCGTGGCTACTGGCTGGGTGGCCAGAGCTGTCTGTGGGTCGAAGAGGGGGATGCCCGTGGCAGCAGCACACAGAGCCTATTGTATCGTCTGCAGACACAGCCCAGCCCAATTAGCAGAGGGCACAAGTCCAGCAGGGGAACTATCCCCTCCCCGCAAGAGGCTGAGCACTGGGATACAATGGAGATGAGCATGGTATAAATGCCTGGATGCAGAGACCCCATGCACCCAACCCTCTGTGTCCCACTTCCCTCAACGCCACCAGGGAATCACGTTAGTTATTGAAACTAAACAGGATCAGGGACGGAGGGATCTGGGGACAGAGGGTGGGGTCACTGTGCCTATAACGCCGGGATAAATCTATGGCTACTTGGCAACCTCTTAGAGCCAGGAAACCCCTGGCACTGCTCGGGCCCTATCGCTTGAGCCTAAAAAGTTTCCATCAGCCACTATGGAACTAGTGGGGTCATTGGTCTGACCTGGCGCAAGCAGTGAGGGCCAGGGAACTGGTCTTGCATGGCCGTTCTCATGGGGTTCCTCTGCTTAGGTGCTCGGAAACTTTGGTGATGAGTGTGATCTGAGACCAATACAGAAAAGAGTAGCTGGAGCTGAGTGTGTTGTATGCCCCTGGCTGTCCTTCCTGCTGGATGCCGAGCCAGGGTGGTGGGGGAATGGTTGGATGGTGCGTATGTAGGCTTGGCAGAATTCAGGTTTTATTGTTTCTAATTTCGATGATTCATATTGACTTTTTTTTTTCTATTTTTAACTATTTTAATTGTTAAGGTTGCTGTAAAGCAAGTGGGGGAGAGGGGTCTGGCTGGAGTTAGGGTTAGGGCAGTGGTGGCAGTGGGGTTGCAGGGGGCTCCCCGCACAGCCAAGGGGTCCAAGACACCAGAGCGCAAGGTGCCGGAAAGGCTGCAGTCATCCTGACCCGGAGGAGCAGAGATCCCTGGCCAGGCCTGCAAAGGAGGAAGAGTCCCCAGCCGTGGGGCAGGCCATCCGGTTGCTGAATGGCTCCTACCTGGGACAAAGCCGATCAGCAGTGGGGTAGACTCCCCCATGGCTGGGGTGCTCCTCTTCATCCTCCTCGCAGTCCTGGCCAAGCATCTCTGCTCTGCCCCACCAAGACTGCAGCCTCCCCCACACCTTGCACCTGCAGGAGTCAGGGGTCACACAGCTATAGCAAGAACACTGCATACAGCATAGGTACGTGTGTGTCATATCCATGCAGCAGGGAGTTCCTGGGTGCTGGGAGCCCTGCTGCTGTCGCCCCTGCTCTACCAGAGCCAGCCACACTTTTTACAGAGCACATGCTGCAGCCAAGTTTGCAACTCCTCTGCATTGCTGCTCCTTGTATTAGCTGCCCAGGGTGCAGCTACCTCCCTGGCAGTGGGGCTAAGGCAGAGAGGTGAAAAGCTTCTCCTATGTTTTGCCTCTACACAGGGGAAGCTGAAATCTAAGCTGCAGCAGCAGCCACCCAGTGCCCCAGAACTGGTTCGAATCATCTTCTCCACCCTCTCCTTTGTGAGTATCCCAGACTGTTAGGATCCATCTCATTGACAGGGCTGCAGGTTGCCTCCCCTTGTATCTATGCATCCAGTTCTTCAGGGGTAGGTGTAAAGACTGCCATTGTGGCTTCTGCATGCACTAAGCCATTGTGGCTTCTGCCAGGAATTCCAGAGATAAGACCCTTTGTCCTATGTGGACAGAGGCAGGCCAGCTCACAGTGGACAATGGTTTGCATGCAGATTTTTCCCCACCACGGGAATCTGAGAGATCCCGGATTTTCCCTGGCAGTAAAATTCTCAGGACATAGTCTTATGGCTACCAGGAGAGGGCACGGGCTAGTGATTAAAGCACAGGCTAGGAGTCAGGACTCCTGGCTTTGCCACTGGCTCGGTTTGTGACCTTGAGCAAGTCTCTTCCCCTCTATGTGGTTCCATGTCTTGATCTGTAAAACCAGCATCCGTCCGCCACCCCCAAGGGCTGTGATTGGCTCTGTTCATAGAGCACTTTGGAGCTCTGCTGCACAGTGATAGCGTGAACCGTTCCTCTGCACCCAGCGCTGTGCACTTCACCACTACCGATCTCCCTGCAAACATCTCAGCACCCCCAGCTGAACCCAAAGCAGGTGTGAGCAGGGCACCCTGACAGCACAGCTGCCCTCAGACATGACTGTCAGAGGCGGGAGGTTCTGGGCTGACCTGACTTGTCGCTGTGATTCCTCCCCATCTGCCCAATATACAGATTTTATCCAACTGTCCCTGGCCAAACCTGGCTTCTTCCATTGTTTCCCCTCTGCTGACTGAGGCAGCCATCGACCTCCTGGACGAGTCTTTGGAGAAAAAGGACCGTGACACCTGGAAGAGTTTGGGCAAGGCTTGGCACACAACGAGGTGAGGAGAGTCCCTCGGCCATCCAGGCCATTCCCTCTGCTGAGCCAGCAGGCTGCGGAGCAGCTGCTTGGCACGTGCACCGTCCGTTGCTGTTAACAGGAAGGATCTTAAGCCGGCGAACGCGGAAAGAGCTCGAACTGGGATCTAGTGACGCCATCTCCCCCTTTAATGTTAATCTGGATTGTAGTTGCTGGTCTGAAGTCCACTATTTAGCCCCAGGCAACAGCTTCCCCACATTACCCAGCTCTGTCTTGGTCTGAGAGGAGAGCTCGAGCTCCATTGCCCATTGAGCCTGAAATGGGGAGAGAAGCTGTGCTGAGGGCAGAGTCAGCTCCTCGCAAACGGGCATCAGGCGTCCAGGAATAGCGTATGTCTCTACCAGCCCAAGCCAACTCGGAATCAGCAGCCTCCACTGGGGTTGTAAGAGACTGTTCTCCCCTTACCAATTCACTGAGCTTTCCATCGTCCCCTCCACCCCCACATGCACCTTCCTGCAGGGCTGACTGGTGCCTCCCTTCCCAGCCTGAGCCCCTTGACCTGTTCTTTGCTTGTTGTCAGGGCTATGGGTCCCCCTTCGAGTCACTCCCACCCACCCTGTGCAGCTGCCAGTGGTTAGAGAGATGTGTTTACAGTCCTGTATGGAGACCAGCATTGCAAAGTCTTCTCTTTCTGCCCCACCCCAGGACAGAGTACCCAGGCGGACAGTTCATCCCTCCCTACATCCCCATCTTCTCAGATGGGTGGGTGCCCCCCCTGCCGACCCAGAGGGAGAACACCACTCACCTGGAGAGGGTGAGTCTTGACTGCCAGGCTGTTCCTGACGGCACAAATTAAAGTTTGAGCTGGGTGGCCGAGGGGCGCACTTTAAGTACTGTCTTCCCAAAGCTGCTACTCCCAGATTACGATGGATTCCCCTCACATCACTCTCAAACCACTTGGGCAGGAGGAATAGCACAAGAGACATCTAATGGGCTCATTTCACAGAAGCAAAACTGATGAGGCAGTTTGGCCCAGGACCCCCTTGTAAGAGAGAGGGAGTTGTCTAGTGGTTAAAGCACTAGCCTGGGCCCTGGGAGTCTTGTGGTCAAGCTCCTTCTCTGCCACTGACTGTCCATATGACCATGGACAAGTCACTTAGGCAGAAAGCCTCAAAGGTTTTCAGGTACTTAACTTCCATAGGTGTTGGGTGCCTAAATACCTTTGAGGACCTGTGCCTTTATTTCCTGTCTGCAAAATGGACTAGTAGCACTGCTCTGTCTCACCAGGGGAGTCTTAGGACAGCTGTATTAATGGTTATGATGGTCAGATGCTATAGTGCCATAGGTGTACCATAGCCAGACATCGGAACTCAGAGTCCAGGGGAGAGGAAGACGCTTTGCACTGCTGTAAGCCCATCTTTCCCTTTAAACACTGAACAGAAAGTTGTAGCCAGGACATGACTTGGCACCTTGTGCAGTGAGTGAGTCTCTGGGAAAGGATTACGTCCCCTACCAGGGACTTAGTGCATACAGAATTTGCTGTGCGTGGACTGCTGCCCCTCCATCCAGGGTCTAGCAGGGATAAAAGCCCTAGTATTGCTAACAGCTGAGGGAGATTCTTCTGTAGCTTGGAAAGACAGGCTTATGTTTGCAGAGGGTCACACAGGCTGCATAGCCTATCCAGGCTATCTCTCTGGCTCTGGGGGTTATCACACATCTGTTCCACCCTCAGCTTCCCTGGAATGCCCCCCAGGATGTAACTAAAGCATGTTTGTCTTCTGTCCATGCAGCAGCCCCTGGGAAGCCAGAACCACGCCGCACCCAGGTATGTGCTCCTGTCCCCAGGCTGGCCCGGCTTCCTAGTGAGGTTCTGAGAAATGACCCAATACACTGCATCCAGGAAGGCCCCTTGGACTTCAGTGTGAATGAATGAACATGGGCAGCACAGGGCCTCTGGCTATGAGGGGCAAATAACTCCTGCTTAGAACTTGCTGGGATCACCTCTTGAGACCGCAAGTGTGCACACGCACAGCTTGCTCAGCACAGTCCTGTTCCCCAAATCCTACACACACACTTCCACAGCAGCTGCAACACACACAAGGTTCTTTCTGTCCTACCGGCAGAAGAATCTGCCGCAGCTGACTGGTCTCAGCCTACCAGCAGAGCCGTGCTTCCATTCTGGGCTCTCTCTGAGCCTGTGGGTGGGGGCCAGGGCAACCCATTACAAAGGGGCCCTGTTGTCAGCTGCAGTGATGCCAGGGAGGGAAACCCAAGATGGGGACTTTGTCCACCCTTGGATTCAGCAGTTCACGCTGTGTCAGAAGTGGGGGAAGCATCCCTGGAACAAAAGAAGGTCTGTGTGAGACAGGAAGGTCAAACCCGCTGGAGACAGCAAATGAGTAGCTCATTTGGCTCCCTTGTCGAGTATCTTAATTGCTTGCTGCATTATTGCCTCTGAAAGTGGGTCACTCTGTCCTGGCCCCCCACCCCGTGGTCTGAGAGCTCTCTCCATGCCATCCTGCCACTCCTGACTGCTATCTATGCCATCTCTGGGCAAAGCCCACAGCCCCTCCCAAGCCCCTGCTGTTCACCTTTGGGTCACCTGGCCCCAGCCAGTTGCTCTTTCCCCTTGAGTGTGTCAGGGTAGCCGAGTGGCTCTGTTCTCCCAACACTAACAGACTATGCGCCTGACCCTGCAAGGCGCTGAGCACTTCGGGGACTGGGGGGGAGGCAGCACCCGCAACTCCCATGAGGGGAGTGATGAGAGCTGAGGGTGCTCAGCACCCTGCAGGATCAGGTCCTCTAGTTGTGTCTAGACAAAAATCCTGTGGGTCTAGACCTGCTCTCGGTGATTGAAGTAGTACTGAAATCAAGCGTTACATGCCATGCAGAGCTGTGTGAGAGAGCTCAGGATGGGGGGTTCTCTTTTTGTAAGAAGCAGCTAGATCTCTTACCTGGCTCCCTAGGGACCTAGGCCTGAGAGAGTTACAGAGCTCCATTCTCCTGGGCTCTAACTCCATACATGGTCTCCTTCCAGAGGTCCTCCTAGTCCCCCTCAGCGCATGCAAGCCATGTACGAATTCCAGGCCCGGAACAACAAGGAGCTGACAGTCATGAAAGGGGAACTGCTGGAGGTAAGGCAGGAACTGTCCTGTGAAGCGAGGGAATTGTTCAGTCCCTGCTAGGCGGTCTCGGCGCCAGAACTTAGATACCTGTGGGAGGAAACTGGGTCTTTAGTCTCTCTAAAGCACAGTGCGTTCCTCTGGGACTACTTACAGACATAGAGGGAGGGTAGCTACTAGGGACTGGTGGATCAGAGTGAATGGAGATTGGAAAACAGGAAGAGAGGGCTTACAGCACCAAGGCACAGAGTGACCTTTGATTGCTGACTATGGCTAAATGGCACCAGCCCGGAGGCTGCACAGTGACATGGCTGGGGAACAAGGACTAAATATCATGCACAGGATCAGCCTGTGGCGGGTTGCTCTTACCGACAGTACTGTGCCCAGTAGCAGAGTTGGGTTTTCAGACATCTACTAAAATGAAGCCCACTAATAATGCCCATACTATAACGATGTATGCTCCGGTCTCATGAGAGTGGAAGCTGGATGTCATGGATTTTGGGAAGGTGGGCGGGGGGTAGGAAGGCAATGTTGCCTCCTCCCTGGGCCCGTCTGGCTAGATGCAATTTTGGGAGAGGCTGTTTGTTTTCATCTGGAAACAGCACACTGGACTTGATGGCCCAGTAGCGTGACACATTACAGCAGGGACTAGACACTGTGCACAGTTCTCTGGGCTGGGCTATGAAGGAGGTCAAACAATAGGGAGAAGGGGCCTTTCTGGCCTTCAGATTGATGGATCTATATAGCACACAGTGTCATGGATGGGATGGTAGCACTGCATTACACAGCAGACACCTGGAGTTGTCTCCCCAGGAACCCAGTCCAATCAGTCCAGAATCTGGTGTGATATTTATTTAGTTTGATCCTCAGCTGGTGTCAGCTCTCTGGCCCGTGCCCTGCAGGAGATCGGAATGGGCCTGTCTGGCCTCAGTCTCGAGGACTCTAATTGCCAATAGATGCCCTAGACAGTCCCAATGCCATGCAGGGAGTCTGGCATTACCACAAGGGTGACCCCCTGCTCTGGTGGCTGGGGTGATGGCTTTCACTCATTCACCACCTGGGCTCCTGGGGGCTGATTTGAATTACGCTGTGTCCCTTGGCTCAGATTCTAGATCAGAGGAAGAAGTGGTGGCTTGCTAGAAACAGTGCCGGAGAGAGGGGCTATATCCCAAACAACATCGTGGGGCCAGTGGATCAGGAGCCTGCGGAGACCAGCATGAACCAAGTAGGTTACCCTGTTCCACTCCAAGATGCAGCAACGCACTGACCTGGCTGGGCCTCCCCCCACCCCCTTGTGCTGAGGCGCTGGCCCCATTTCCCTTGGGGGTGGGGTTATGGGAACTAGCTTGCTAGCGGTTAAGTGCCTGCTGGCTCTAGAATAGGGGTTTCCTGATCTCATCCCCTGCACTGAGCTAAAGGCTCTCGATCTCCCATCAGCAGACACCAGCTCTGAGAGCTTGTCACTTGCAGGCAGTGACTTGCGGGGTGGCTGGGAGGGGGAAGAGGGAAGTGTTCCCTTGTCTGTTGCGGGGACGTGATTAGCACGCTCATTTGCTGTGAGACTCCTCAGTCCCCTCTTCTGTTTTGGATCTAGGCGCCAAGCGGCTCCCCTGTTCTCCAGCAGCACTCCACGCCGGCGGAGGTGACGGCCTGGCTGCGGGACATAGGCTTCTCCAAGATGTAGGTCATCTCAGTCGCTAACCCTGGAAACTGGCCTCTCTCTCTGAGAAAGGCCCCTCCCTGCCATCACCCCGCTGGTCCTCCTAAGTCACATCGGGCCCAATCCTGAAGGGCTGATCCTGTCCCGCTGACTTCAGTGGCACAGAATTGGCAGCCACCTTGGCCTTGGGGTTAGGCCCAGAGCTGTGTGGGGACCGTGGTGTCAAGGACACTTGATACCTGATGAGGAGGGAAAAACACCCCCATTCCAACCCAGGGAAGAAAGCAGGATCCTCGCCCTAGAAGGGTAGGTGGCCCACTGCAGGGTATGAAATGACTAGTGCTCTTTGCCCCAATTGTGCTTCTCTATTGGTACTGGTACCGTTCCCCCTCTTGGTAGTATTCCGCCCCTGCCCGCTCCTCACCATCATTGCGCAACCTTCCCTGGCACAGATCGCCTATGTCCAGCCTCGGCTGCTGCTTAGACAGAGACTGCGTCCGCAGCCATCTCCCTTGCTGATGGACCGACTGGGGGCTTTGCCTTTTCCGCCTTGTTTTTCTTTCTGCAGTTCCACCATTTACGGTAGGCTAGTGATCTCCAGGGTTCTCCTTCCCTGTGCACCCAGCCCCTCCTCACCATCTGTCTGTCTGTCTCCCACAGCACGGTGGTGCCTTGGGTGCTCAATGGCAACCAGCTGCGGGGATGAGCCGGGGGATGAACTGTTGCCCAGAACAGGGGAGCGTGTCTTCTTCGAGGTCTCTGCTGTAATATCCCTGGGGGTGGTCTGCTGCGGGGCTTTACTAGTCACACAACCGCATCCCGGGCCATCACTGAAGGACTTGGCAGTGGTCTCTACAGCACGGGAGGGGGATCTGCTAACCTTCAGGGGCTGGGTCTAGGTCCAGGGGAGAGCATGGCATTAGGGGGAATCTGGCTGAGGTATTTCATATCTGACTTGTGGGAAGGACACGTCTGCAGCTTGGGGGCTTTGGGGTTCCTTCTGAGACTTTCAGCCCAATCCCAAACGGACTTCTTGCCCCGGCCCAGTGCTAGGCCCCTGCCTCTTACAGAACCCTGCCTGGGCAGCCACAAACCGCACAGGCACTCAATCACTCCAAGCCTGAATGTTGGTGTAAAAGTTCCTTAGGCCTTTACATTTCTGCCTCTGAGCACAGCACAGTGCCTCCTCTGCGCGTCTGGCAGCTCCTGCTGCACCCCCTGCCATCTGCAAACCAGGGAGGAGGTAGGGAGCACTTAGCAATAGGGGCTATAGGTAAATCCCTCAAATGGGGTGCTTTGATCCTTGCTGCTAGGGCCAAGAAGTGCAGAACTCGTTGCCTGATGGCTGGGAGTTCAACAGCATGGACTGAACACCATGTTCCAGGTTTTTTTGGCGGGGAGAGAGGACAAAAAAGCTTTTCAACCCCTAGATAGTTTCCATTAGAAAGTTTATTTTGATGAAATAGGAACAGAGCAGCCTTTCAGTTTGTTTTATTCCTCCTCCCCCTTCAGGGTAAATGCATTGTGTGGGGATGAAAGAGGAAGGAAAACAAAAAACAAAACCCAAAGTGGGGGGTGGGTGAGAAGTTTCACATGTGTAGGGAGAAGGCAATCCTATGAAGGGTTTCCTCTGAAACGGAGGTGGCATACTGACCTGTGCTGGCATGCAGGGTAGTCCACTGCCAGGATTGCTAGCCTGGCCCTGGCTCAGCTCTGTCAGCCCTAGCCTCCAAAGTCTAGACTTTGACCCCTGCCTTCTCTTCCGTTGAGATGGCCCTCAGATTACTGGCTCCTTCTACCTCTCCATCGCGGCTCGAGCCAGCCCAGGGGACAGCAATCACTTTTCAGCATCAGCCCTACTGCTTTCAGGATCTCTGAGTCTCTTCCTGCCTCTTGTACCAGTGGGATATCGCCTAAGCCACATGTCACCCAACTGTCATGGACTGTTTTTGTTCAGTTTGTCAGCCCAGCACAGGGGGTTCGGTTCCATGACAGGCTGCTTGGTTCTCCTGCCACTACAACTTCATATATATTCATAGGGCTACATATGCTCCGCAAAACTGGACTTCGCTTCTGATCAGAGGAGATAAGTTTCGCTCCCCAACAGCCTTTGTTCAACTCTCCCAGTTTGTACAGCACCGCTCTCTGGAGTTTAACCTAATGTAACCAGAAGATACACCCTAGAAGCTTGGCTTTCTTCCTTATTTATGCCTTTGCAGAGCTGCTAGTCATAGCCGAGAATTTTTTAGATGCACTAATATCAGCCTGCAGGGCCAGATCTCCCACAATGTGTGTAGTGTTTTCACAGGTTCTTCTAGCCAGGAGCATTTAGACTAGCCTTATCGGTGAAGTTTGTTTAATGGTGTTAAGTTTCTTTACAAATAAAGAGATTGATCAATTCTTTCCTAGCCCCATTTAGGGCTGCGTTGGAAGAGTTATAGGATGGGGAGCCCAGAGTGGGTAGGAGTCTTCCCCTGATACCAGGGATGGAAATGGTTTTAGTGAGTAGAAGAGTAAGATGAGGAAGGGGGGAGGGTTACAGTTGTTTAACACCCACCAGCTTAGCATTTCAGATTGGGGGAATTCCCAACCGTAGTGATGGATACAGAGCTAAGCCCATAAAGACTGGGTTTGAGCTGCACCGACAGAGTCCTCTAGCACTCAGCCTTGGGTAGCTTACACTGCTACTTTGTATTGGATGGTGTTCTTCCCTCCCCTTGGTTGTGTGTTGATAGCCGCAGCCTTCAAAGGGCCTTTGTCTGTGCAACCTATCGCAGGTACACCGGCCTTGGTGCAAGACAGGCCAGCCAATGCTTAACATGGTTGCTCGTTAGGCGGTGCACCATTTAGACTATAGGGTGAAGCCGTACGGCTACAGGGTTCCTAGACCGGGTGGATAAATCCTTTTTTTTAAATTGTTTAAATCAGCTTTGAGTTAATGCTTTTTGGGGAGCTATATGTAATAGGGATTATAATTTTACTTCTATCGTTGAGGAATATTTCATGTAACGTTTAAGAAAGTTTTATAAATGAGTTCCAATGTTATGGATTAGGACCCATCTTATGGGGTTCCGGGAGCTTCTGTAAAGATTAACCTCAATAATTATCTACCCGACTCAGTTCAGTCTAGAAGTACAGAGATGCTAAGTTTTTGCAGTTCTTGACGTAGTTTGTGTCTGCATAGAAAATGCTTTTTAATAGCAAAATATTTTTTAAACACTGGTGAGAAGACCTCAACCCTATTGTTCCTCTGCAATTTGCATGCAGGTCATCCTTAACTCTTTCTAAAGTGCAAAGTTTCAAGTTCAATGAATAGAGATGGTTGGTGGTGATAGATTCTGGACAGGGAGTCTGGAGATAAATGTGAGAAGGAGGGAATTTTTACAAAAGCATTATGTTTGCTGTGAAGTTCTGGATTTTCTTACATGGTTCAGTTAAAATAACCATTTAAATGTCTGTTGGTGTGTTCTTCTCCTAATACGCAGGCAGAAACTCCTGCCATATTAATGATTTCCCTGTTGATTGGAGCTAAGTACTGGGAGGTGAACTTATATTCTGCTTCACTACCAATGATTTTCATTTTCTGATATGCTGTAAACTCATGACAGTTTTCAATATCACTGTTTTTAACAAGTGTGTGAACCTTCTAAAAATGAACTCATTGAGTTGGAGAATTATTGGTTACAAAAACGCCATAGATGCATCTTTGTATAGAACTCCATTGATTAAATTGAGTCTGCCTGACCTGACTAGTGATTTAAATCAAATCCACCCTGTTCCTATACCAATCCATCTACATCCAGGCTAGACATAGCTTCTCCCAGAATACTAAAGCAGATCAAGATCACTGGGGCCCTGCCAACCTGTTTACTGATGTACCATTAAGTCTTTCACCAACAGCTGGACTTCCCTCAAACCCCTAGTTTACTAAAGCTACTTAATGCTATTTAAACTAGGTATCTCCTGAGGAATTGGTGGGGCACAGGAAACCTCCCCTGCAAGTTCAGAGGATACTGATCCTTGAGTTGCCAGGGCCATGGCAACCCAGCCTGAAGCATCACTCCTCCACACAACCTCTATGGACAGGGTTGTCAGGGTAGGGCACCCAAGGAAAGTATCTGTAATTGGTGCTTAAAAGCCCTGTCTCCTGGCAACCAACGAGGATGGAATGGGAAACAGGCCAGAGCCTCTTCCCTTGAAGAGGATCTACAGAAACAGCAGCCCTCTAAATCCACTAAGCAACACTGACCAGCACTGAGTCTCAGGCTGATGCTGTTAGTTTGGTTCATACAATGATCAGCCTAAAGTTCACCCTAGCCACCAAGTGAGGTACATCAACAGCATGATTCTACATGACCAGGGGTTGGGGGAAGTTCTACCTGTGCCACGCCACTGACAACTGCAGAGGCATCAAAGCCAAAGCAGGATTTGGTCTTGATGCCCTGTAGGAGACGTGATGCAGGGCTGTGTACTTGGCTATTCCCAGCTTGGTTAACTGAACAGACACGAGGAGGCAGCAGCACTGGAGAGGCTGGTTTTCTCCCAGGGAGGCTACAGCAACTCAGCAAGAGGGAGCCATTGTGCAATTACTAAACATTTATTGGCTGTCATTTCAGAGTAGGGTTACTACACACATTTAGTGATTGATCCACTGAGAGCAATTCACTGAAGTTGCCACTTAACATATTCAACCATCCACCCCCTCACAACATCCGAGCTGAGGGAGTCTGTACACAAACAGCAAGTGGGGGCTCTGGATTATTCCTCTCTAGCCCCTCTGTTCCACACAGATCTACTTCTGGTTGCTCCATTTGGCCATCTTGTTGAGTACTTGGTGTAATGGGAGTCTTCATGAAGCGTAGAGCCAGTAAGCCGGCAATCTTCTCCAGGCCTTGTGGAGGAGAGAGAGGAGGGAAAAAAGTTGAGCAGAAGCGAGTGTGGTCTGCTTCCCAGGCCACTCACAAACACGAGCCTCAAACCTCCTGAAATATGACAGTTAAGCCTCTTCTGGGCCACACCAAGGAGGTTGGCCCCACATCCCCCATCAGGAGTCTGATCAGTGTTACCTGCTGGCATGCGGGTGTTCCTGCCCTAGTGTGGCTGCTCAAGAGGAGTGCCAACACTTCCAACTAGCCAGGCTTTTCCCAGCACTGCAGAGTGCGATCCCCTGAGTGCAAAGTTGGCTCCTGTACCTCCTCCCTACAGTCCCCAGGGCAGGAGTGGCCAGAGCACATCCTCAGAGTTGCTGCCCTCTGCTCTGGCCCAGGCCAAAGTTAGGAATCCATAACCAGCTCCCAGATACTGCCCTGTACCTTGGTAGACTAGAGACTGGCCCATTGCCCCGATCCACATACAAGGACTCTCTCTTGCTTCACTGAAGCTATGGCAGGAGTTAGGCTGGGATAATATAGCAAGCTACTAATGGCAAGTATGGCCTTTGCTACCTTTCTGTCCCAGCACCTATTTCCACCTGGAGCCAGCACCTGCCATTTCCACAGCAGCTTATGGCCAACAACATACAGAGCAAGGACAGAGTAGAACAGAACAGGAGTAAGTGTCCTTTGGGAATCTCGAGACATCGTTTAGGAGGGCTCGCAGGATAGGAGTGTTTCATCCCAGCTTGCCAGTGCCACCTGAAGAGTGTCTGCCAAGATCACCAAGCAAGCAGGGCACCAAGATGTGGCTACCTCTCCATTAGAGGAGGAGGTAGCCAGTCCTCAGAGGCCAGCAGAAAGCCCATCAGATACATGGCCAAGGAGAGAGAGACTTCTTTCTCTCAGGAGGAAGGCCTCAATCAGGGCAGAAGCAAATCTACAGGGCACTGGGAGGGGAAAAACCTGTGTGGTTACAGAGCAAACAGGACTTCACTCTCTCTAGGAGGAGTTGTTTGCCATATTGGTGCCAGAGAGGGGCAGTCTGACATCTCCATTACCACCAGAAGTACTAACAAGTACTTGTTAGCAATAGCCCCAGCAGCTGCTGTATCTGTTAGAGAATGAAATTCTTTGTCTGTTGCTAGAAGCTTGAGAGGCCTAGTTCTCTGCAAAGGAGTGAATGTTTGCAGTGGAATGTGTCAGTCCCAGGCCCCCGCAGCAAGCTGGGCTGTCCCTGGATAACCAGGGCAGTGTATTACAGGAGTCACGGCAAACCTCACCTCAAAGCGGTCAAGAAAATCCTTCAGGTTTTGGAACTGATCCAGGCACTTGGGCTCAAGCATGCGGTTCTGATCCAGGATGTCGTACATGAGAAAGTCAGCAAACGTGATCAGAGAGAGTTAGAGAGAAGAGTGCACAGGGCAGTTCAAGTCTGTTCCCATGCCCCTCCCCAATCACACCCCCACCAGTACCTTTCTCCCAGCCAACCACTTCCTTCTTCCCCAGGAACTGGGGACCAGGCTTCAGGCTTCCAGAGCAGCTGCTCCAAGTAGCAACCTCACTGTCTTGCATCGAGGAGAGGGAAAGAGTTCCAGAAACATCTGTGGATTAGACAAGGCAACCCTGTGCCCCCAATGTCAGTTAAATTTTTTGGGGGGTACTTGGATTTGCCATTGTCATTAAGAGGGTTCAAGGTGAGCAGTATCTGTTTCGGGCAGGTTCCCTGTGATCCCCCCAGTACAGCATTATGCAAGTGACTTCAGGGCCATTATTCCCTGCTCCTTGAGGAATAAGTAGGGCCAGAAGCAGAAATACAGCTAAATGGACCCAATCTAGTATGGAGAATTCCCAGGTGTCCAATAGATAGTGCCGGAGTGCGATTTTGTCCTGAAATAACAGGTTTTGTTGCAGCCCCCAGGACAGCATGACGAACTCACAAAGTCGGGGTTGTAGCGCGCCTTACGGTCATACGAGATCATGGGCTGGTCTTCCAAGCATGTCCTCGAACATCTCCTCTCCGTCTCGCCACCTGGGAGATGGAACAAAGTGTCATGTGCATCACTGGCAGCGACCAGCCAAATTCCAGCCCCTTGTCATTCGTGAGACAGACCCTCCCACCACCATACTCACCAGTTGTTGCCTTTAGCGCGCGATGTACCGGGGATGGCGGATTGCTCTGGTGGCTTGTTGCCTGCATCTGAGGTTACGCAGCTGGGCGTGAAGGCAAGTAGGAGCAGTTCCTAGATAGGAGCACAGCTTTCCTTACTTCTTGAGTCCTGGCCCGTACTGGCGCTCGACTTCACCCTGACCTGTAAGCTCTCTCGCACAATCCGAACTTGCGCATCCCACTCTGCTATATCAGCCGCAGACATTCCTGAAGCCCACCAAATCGCACTGCCTGTGATCGCGAGAGAGCCAAATCATTCATCCTACGTGAAAGTCCACCACACCCATTAGGCAGCCTCCTGCCCACCGCTTACCTTCGATATACCGTAATTGACGATGTGAGCCGAATGTAGGGCATAGACCGCTCAAGCCCAGTTTCATCTTCTCTTCAAGTACTGGCTTTTGCATCCGACGCTGAGAGCACGAGCCGGTAGATCGCCATGAACATTACCTATCCTCCCCTGGCACTGGGGGCAGCAATACCGCGCCTACCGGATTGTAGGTGAGATTCTCCATGTGTATTCTGCTGTAGGCAACATCAGTTCCTCGGACCTGAGCAGAGAAAAACCTATGAGGGAGATTTGTAATGTCTAGCCAGGGGCCGAGCGTGGTCCACTCTGCACAGGTTACCAGCTTGCGCACGTGGAGCTCATGAACGACCTAGAAAGCTGTTTTGTTATAAGAGATATGTGTGAGCGAGTTTCTCTTGACACCGGGTGTAGGCTGTCTATTCTGTTGCGAACAAGCTGTGTGGGCTGCGCTCATTCTATTCACTCTGCGTTTGTATATCTATAGCTGAGCTGTAAGCATACAGTCTATATCGTAGATAGCCATGTCTAGACTGCAGAATAAATACGGTGTTGCTACACAGCTTTCTACCCATTATAGCAAGGCATTTTTAGAAACAAACTGACTCCTAGGTTTACAAACAGTGAGCTTTCTTTTAGAGAGGTGCACAGTTTCAGGCACCTTGTGTCATGTTGGTCAGCTGCCAATTAATTGAGTGTCCACCCTGTTGAGTTCATTACGTGGTAATAATAACTCAAAGTCACTTGTCAGGCCCACTTCAACTTGCAGCCAGATCCAAAAAGCTCTGGCCTGGATACACACGGAGCTGTAACAATCTGCGGGGATACATGTAAACAAGGCCTACCACTGGATAGAGGAAATAAGGCCTTCTGTGGTTTCTACGAGGCGTTTTGAGTAGCAAACTCTCAGCCTTCTTGCTTGTATTTGTGCTATAAGAGCAGTGATCCACGCCCCACTTATGGGCCCCGTTGGGTGAGAGATGGGGCGCCCATCAGCTCACCAAACCCTCTGCCAGAACAGTTAGCGCACATGAGGGTTTCTTTACTAGTGGTGTTCGCTCTGGCAGGTTTCAGCTTGCAGAATCGGTGACCGAGTCTAGAATTTGGTCAAGACATGAGAACACTGAGTGTCCTTACGCAAGTTAAATCCTGAAGGACACAGACATGGCAGCTTCAGTTTAACTCAATGCTGCGGACCAAGACAGAAGATGAGAGGTCGATGTTTAAGTCTCCTTGCTACCTGTAGAACTACATATTTGCTTACAGGAGGTTAAGGGCAATAGAATTAGGCAGCCCAGACAAACTTTTGCAAGGTGACATGCCCTAAATTACTACTGGCCAACTCAGTGGAGCATTAACGGTATATGAACCCAGTTCACTGTTCACCTGGGAGGCAGCGAATACCAAGTTCTGTCCCACCCTGAAGAGTGAACCACCAACTTCGAGCTTCCTGTCGTACATGATCCCAACCTAAGATGTATATCTGCATGCAACCAATGCTAGCAGTAGCAGTGGACTACAGCTGACGATCTGACATCCTCACTGCCATCGAGCTCTATAAGACCACACCTGAACTTTGGCTACAGGATTAAATGCGGGTTTCTCATAGCCAACAATAACCTAAGCCACTGGAACATGGTTTAGATTTTGATTGTCTCACAAGCTGGGCAGCTCTAGCTTTTGCGCCACAAGCACAGAGCCAGCCCAAGGTTTCTTCTAGCAGCAGCTTGTCCAGGGAGTCTCCCTCTCACTTCAGCGTACCTGCCACCGAATTGCCACCGAATCGCAGGATTAGTGGACCTCCACAGGGCAAGCTGCCACAAGGCTGCCTGACTGCTGCTCTTGCAGGAAACTGGCAGGGCACCCCCCCACACAGCTTGCCGCCCAGCACTGCATGGACGCTGATTCCTGCAGCCACTGTGGCTCACAAGAGCAGTAAAGATATTTGGGAGTCATCTGGAGCGCATACCTTTATTGCTGAAAGCACTCAGGCACTAACGCCTGCCCACTCACCTCCGCCCACAGCTGTACTCTTCTCCTCGTATGCGTGGTGCTGTGGTATTCCAGCAGCAGTCGGATGGCTGGGCAAGCTGCAGAGAGAGACCATGGCAACGTGAGAGCTGCCTGTTATCAGCATTAGAGCAGGGGATTCCGACCTCAGGGGTAACAGGAGTCAGTTAGCCATCAGCTTTACTCCAAAGAGCACAGGGGTGTGAACTCATTTCAATTACATATAGTACTATACAGTCATATTTAAGACAGTATGGTGATGTGAGCGCAGGCGTAGGACTGTTCTTCATGTTGCCTCTCAAATACTGTAGGGTGCCTCCTTTCCCCTATGCATTTCTTAAGTCTCCAGCATGCATAAATGGCTGGGCCTTCTTCTTGCAAGGGAGATGCTTAAAGGTGAACAAAGATCAGATGACCCCTGGCCTAGGAAAGAGACAGGCCAGAAAGGAGGGGGTTTCAGTTTGGAGCTCGCTGGACAGGGAAGTGAGCGCGATGGGGTTGTTGCTGGATTGCTAGGCCCCGAATGGACCAGCTCGAGAGGTCCCGTTCTCAGACAGTCTACAAGCTCTGTTTTTAGACCTGTTCCTGTCATCTAATAGAACCTCTGTCTTTACTGGCTGGCTTAAGAGTACATTGACTGCGACGTGGGGCACACGGACTCTGACTGCTGACGTTTCCAGGGGGAACCAGGCCCCGGACCGCCACGTGTGGACTCGCTGTGGGAACGGACGCACGGGGGCATATGCTGAATGCTCCAAGGTGACACAGGAAGGTGAAGCCGTGTGGCTTCTTGCCCTGAAGACAGTCTGCTCCAAGGGAGAGGGGCTCCCAAAGTCCTGACTGGCTTTTGTGGGGAGCAGTCTCAGAGTCATCACCAGGGGACTCCTGACAGGCAGGAACACGGGCTTTTGCAGGGTAAGATTTGCATCCAGCCTTTCCCCAAATGGATACTGTGCCAGGCACGAGGGCTACAGCACGCAGCACCACGTGCATGGAAGCAGGCAAATGGCATATTCGGGTGCAAGCTGTTTTCTGCCTTCCAGTGGCTTGGGACAGTTGTGGACCATCCCTGATTGAGCAGCCAGTTTGTCCCCTCGGGGGGGAAGGGGAAAAAAACATGATAATGGAGCAAGATTTCCCCACCTCCAAGTCTTGCATATCAGGAGCTTTGGCCTCTTACTGCCCCTCCTCACTCTTCACTGTGTAGCTAACAAGGCATGGAGCATGGAGGTGCCAGGTTTGTATAATTTTAGGTGGCGCTGCAATCCATAAGACAACTGGGCGACCGTCCCAGCCTGTGCTTTCGACGGCGCAGAGGCAGGTCAGGTGCTGGAGATAGCAGGGGATTGTCTGGCTGAAGTTGAGCGCAGCCCAGTACGCCAGCCACCTGCCAGCGGTCGCTTGGGGGAGGGGACAGAAATTGAAAAGAGGCAGGGCAGGGGCTTGGAGAAAGAATGGAATAGGGGTAGGGAGGGAGTGGGGCAGGACAGGCTGGGGCCAGGCCGCTGCTTCTGGTGCCAGGCCTCCCACTGACCACCCACCCTCGCCCCAAGCTGCCCTGGACCCTGCATCCCCATGAAGTGCAGTGCACCACAAAGCACAGGGCCTGGGGGAGTCACCCCGATCCATCCTGTGGACGGGATCACTCTGGGTCCAAGGTGGCCTGAGAGATTAATGGGGAGCCTGGCGCTGGCAGCAGCAAGCTGGCCCAAGCCACCCCCTCCCTGTCCCCATTCCATCCCTTTCCCCAACCCCTGTCAGGCCTCTTTCCGACTTCTGCCCCCTCCCACAAGCAACACCAGGAGCCAGTGGGGTGGGCCAGGGCCGAATCACTTGCTGCTGCCGGCGCCAGGCTCCCCGCTAGCCCCCCAGGCTGCCCTGGACCCTGTGTCCCCCTGAAGCATGGGGCCTCCCCAGAGCACAGTAAGCCCAAACATTGCTGAAGCCAGACCCATGTTCTTAAATATTGATGGAGCACAGGCACCGTGGGCCCATTTAACTCACCGCCTATGGACACAGGACACTTCCTCAGTGCCTGTCCCATAGCCCTGAAGCCACCTACAGATCCCTAGAGACCCCCAGGGACAAAAGCACAGGGGGACCCTTATTTTGTTTTTTCTGGGTGCTCTTCCACAGAGACTCTTGCAATAGCAGAGGGCTCTGGTGAGAACAATGCAGGAAAACAGGAAGGGGCCACGTACTGCCTTTGCTGCAAGGAGGGGCAGGTGGGTTGCCTGGCAAGCAGGGTCTATCAATAGGGTCCAATCAAATTCATGGCCCATTTTTAAATAATGCAAATTTAATTATTTCATCTATTTAAAACTGAAGTGTCAGGGTGATGTAACCGTAGGGGTCCTGACCCAACAAGGAGTGGGGGGGGGGGGGGGGGGGGGGGGGGGGGAGAACAGTTATAAGATTATTGGCAGGGGGTTAGTACTGCTTCTTCAGAGTCAGTCAGCAGCACAGAAGTGAGCCTAGCACGGTATGGTCTTGCCACCCTTGCTTCTGTGCTGCTGCTGGCAGGGAGCTGCCTTCAGAGCTGGGTGCCCAGTCAACAGCTGCCACTTGCCAGCCACCCAGCTCTGAAGGCAGCACAAGAAGTAGGGTGCAATACACAAACCCCTAAAGTTACCTCATGACCCCCCTGCAGTCCCCTTGTGGGTCAGGGCCCCCCCAATCTGAGAAATGCGGTCTCCCCCTGAACTCCGCAGAGGGGAAAGCACAGACAAGACCTGATTTCACAGTAGTGACATTTTCCAGGGCTGTGAATTTGGTAGGGCCCATCCCGCCAGCCGCCCAGCCTCAAGAAACATGACCCTGCTCAGTCAGAGAGTTGGGCCCAGGGCGAAGTGAAAACAGCAGCGTTTGCCAGGCAGCTCCTGCCAGCCCGAGCAGCCGGGCCACCCCCTGCGCTGCAGCTCGGACTCACCCCGCGGATGTCCCAGTACCCGAGAACTATCGGCATGGTGCGTGCAGTGCGGTGCGGTGCGGTGCGGTGCTTTTCCTAGTGCTTTACGCAACTGCTCCAGCGGCTGCACCTGGCGAGGAGTCTAAAGCAACCTGTGGCGGAGGTTTTATAACCTGCCCAGCAAGGGGCGGGGCTGCCGAGCACAGCCCAATGTGGGGGGATGTTAAAGGAGCCCCGCCGCCCAGACCCATAGACCCGCCCCCAGGAGTGTTTTATTTGAACGGGCGATTGCAGGGAAGCAGGTTCTGGCTGCTCAGCTCCAGGCGAAGCCCAGATCCCTGCGCCACAGAATCCCAGCGCGGGGCGAACCCGCGGCGCTGCGAGACAGAGGTTTGCACGGCGGACGCTGCAGCGCCGGGCACGTGCACCGCTGAGAAGCGACCAGCAGCGCAGCCCGGCCCGCTTGCGGGGTGTTGGCGCTGCAGGGGGGAAGGTGCCCACGTAAAGCGGTTTTGCGTGCGAGGTGCTATTCACACGGGCCGGGGCCCGGATTGGTTCTAGCCCGGGTTTTGTTTTCAACCGGGCAGTGCCTCTTTAAATGAAGCACCGTTCGGCGGACTCCGGGGTGGAGCCTGTACAGAGAGCGAGGAGGAGGGACCCGCTGGAAAATGACTAGAGCCGCTCCTATCCTAAGAGATGTTGGTCTAAGCAAAGGGGTGGCAAAGAGATTTAATCCAAAGCAAAGCTAACGCTCAGCCTCCCAGAAAACAACGGGTCCGAATCTCCTCTTACTCACCCCAGTTTGACACAAGTGCAGTTCCCCTGACCTAAATGGAGTTATTCCTGATTTACATCTGGGTGAGACAGGAACTGGGCCCAGTGGGATTACTCCTGATTTACACCAGGGTTCGATCAGAATCAGGCCCCTGCTTCCCAGCCAGGGGAGATGGCTCTACATGTGCAGCAAACAGGAGATGCAAGATAAAGAAATGCTCCTGAAATTGAGAGGGGCACTGCCTGCAGGCATCAGCCATGGTTGCACTGAGCATCAACTGCAGGGACAAAGGGGATTGGGCCGAGCTGGCAACCTTCCAATGCAGTACTCCAGGAACAGTATTCTGGATGGGCAATCGCTACCTCCTCCTCCCCATGCAGGGTTTCCAAAAGGCCCAGGCCCTACTTACGCCTCCAGGGTTCTCTCCTTCTCACAACCAGAATCACATCTTTGTATTTGCTCTGAAGGGGGCATCTCCCCTATATACCTCCACTCCCTTTGGCCCCTACCATCCCACTCCTTAGCCACATTACACCAGCTTTTCTCCGTGCTTCAGCCATTGTCCTATTGCTCTCCCTGCTGCTCCCCATCGCACTTCACCCTCGACCCCCTGAGTCACCATTTCTCCATGCTCGTGTCAGGGTAGCTGGCCCTGGGTTTAGGTGCAGGGAAAGCTGTGTTGTGTGATCATTGTGGGAACAAAGGGCATACACTCCTAGCTTGCCAGAGATGGGAGGAAGACACACAGGAGCCCCCAGCTAACATGCTGCTCAGCAAGGGAGATATAAATCACAGACATGCCATAAACAGTTGCACTCACTGTGTAATGTACTGGCTCTGTTTACATAGGAGAAAGAGTGTGATGGTGCCTCTAGTACAGAGGTGGGCAAACTACAGCCCCTGGCCCCACCTGCTGGCCCCTGCCCCTCCCCCGCAGCCTCACTCTCTCACTCTGCCGCTGGTGCAGAACCTGGCCTGACCTGCTCTGTATGGTGGCACATGGCCTGGCTCCAGCCAGCCACCGTGCTCCAGCTAGTGGTAAGGGGGCAGGAAGCAAGCGGGGTTGGAGAGAGGGCAGGGAAGTTTGGAGTGGTGTGGATAGGGGTTGGGGTGGAATGGGTTAATGGGGCAGGGTCCTGGCAGGCCATCAGAATGAGAAGAGGGGTTGGATGTGGGGCAGGAGAAGGGTGGATGGATGGGGCAGGGGTTTCAGGGAGGTAGATAGGAGGTGGGGCTGGGCCACAACCCCCTCCCCTAACACCCTCCATACATTTACGAAACCTGATGCGGCCCTCAGGGAAAAAGTTTGCCCGCCCTTGAGCATGGTACTGAACCCACAAAGGTAGATAAAAGACCTATTACATCTGCCAGCTAAGGGAGATCTCCTTTAGCTGACACAGCAGAGCCTGGGGCTTTGGAGATTGAAAGGCCAAGGATTTACATAAGCCTCAAAACCCCACCCGACTGGAAGACTGGGTACCTCTCTGCTATTCTCCACTAATGCCCTAGGGGTTCTTTGCAGTTGCACAAATCCAGACTACTCTCCCTAAACCTGCTCGCAGCTGTGGCTCCAGCACATACAAACTGCATACTTGCCTCTAGCTGTCAGGCGGCACGCTGCAGCAGCTCAGTGCTTGGGACCAAAGCTTCCAGACAGCTCAGCTCTACTGTAGGCACCTAAAGGGAGAGGCCAGACTGAGTTCTCTGGGGTCAGAAGAGGGACTGCAGGGGCAGCGCACTTAGAACCTGATTGGGTGCATCCAACTTTCTCTCCCCTCTACTTGGCTGAGCAGTCCTTTCGAGGGAGGAGTGATTTTAACTAGTACCAATGATTATGCATTGGAATAGTACATCAGGGCTTTCTCCTGATGGCCCTCAGGAACTAGCCAACTTCTTATACGTCTCTATCAACAAAAAAAAAATCTTCCGTCCCCTTTGAAACACGATGTTCTTTCTGCACGTATGATCACAAGCCAGTGTGTGTGGGGTGCTTCAGGAGAGAGGACGTTTAAGGGGAGGGAAGAATTATCCTTCTGTTTATATTTTAATATGCACATGGGCTCAAAGGAGTGGTGGGTGCTTAACTCCTCTGAAATTCAGAGCCGTTTGTCAAAGAGCAACTTGGCCCTCTGAAGAGCACCAATGGGAGCAGGAACTGGCCTGCATGCTGGGATAAATGCTGAAACTCAGAAGAGGTTTAAAAGTAGAACTAAGGGTCTACTAATCAGAACTCCCTAGAGATCTATTTTTAAAAAACAAATAGAAACCAGGAAAGTCAATAAGCTGAGATGACTATACAGTCACCAAAATGTTTTCATTAGCCAGTAAGTGGGAATCGCAGCTAGCTTAGCAGGAAGGATTACAACAGGACTTGCAGATTTCAGCTATTACTGATTTGCTGTTTAATGTGACTTGGCAAGCTAGAGGGGTCCCAGGGGTCTCCAGCTCCTTCTCAGATGCTGCAGTGGGTCAATGCCAACAGAGTTGTTTGAGATTTGCTGAGCTCCACTTGAGCCTACTCCTTTTTGTTCTTCCACTGGGCAGATCTCCAGAAAATGGGAGCCTTCATGTAGCGGCCAGAACTCATGTAGGCTGCGATCTTCTCCAGGGCCTATAGGGAAAGCAAAAGATCCATCAATGTAAAGAGACATCATCAGCTCCTCACATGCCCCCTACCCATCATCACAGCCAGAAATTCAGCACAGGCCGCAGCCAAACAGCTGCTTGGGAATCGTTCCCCATTGCAAACCAGAAAGGCATGCAGCCATGTCTTGTCAGACGTGTCCTATGGCCCAGTTCTTTTGGAGGACCAAAGGTCTGATCCAAAGTTTGCTGAAATCAGTGGGAGCCTTGACACAGACTTCAAAAGGCTTTGGATCAGGTCCAAGGATGTGATTTTTCAAAGCTGCTGACCACTCACTGCTCCGATCGATTTCACTCAGCACTTCTGGAAGCCAGGCCCTTACATCGCCGAGCTGCTCTACATTTAGGAGCAGATAAAGCACTTTCTAAAAGCCGGAAGTCCTGTAACTTCTCAAAGCTCCATCTCTCAAAAACAGTTTGTTTGGTTCCAAACTCAGTCCGCTACTCAAAATCTCCTCTGCCCAAGAACCAAGCTTGAAAAATTCAGGACGGTAATGATGTGCACTTGCAATATATTATTCAGCTACTAGGTGACTATGTGCTGTGCACCAGTTCCCTGTCTGGAGCTTTTCACAAGGGAGACAGTGCTGGAACTTGAGCTGTGTGGAAACTTGTTTGTATGTCTTTAGTGTGTGATTGTCTTCTATAGTGAACACCTCCTGTTTAAGGTGAACTCTGATTCCATATATTGTGAAAAGGACCAAGAGGTGGGTTATTGTTTTAACAAGACAAAGGGTGCAGAAGGCTTAGAATGGAAACCATCTATCAACTATAATTGACAAAAGTAAGTTGACCAAGGGTCACATGCTGCAGACACTGCAGAACTGGAACTAGCTTGGCCATCCCCGGAGATCCAGAGAACAGCATGTCACAGGGGAGTCAGGGCCAAGCTCACCTCAAATCGGTCAAGAAAATCCTTCAGATTCTTCAGCTGATCCAGGCATTTGGGTGCAAACAGGCGGGTCTGATCCAGGATATCATACATGAGGAAGTCGACATAGGTGAGCTTGGAAATCAGAATGAAAATAAGCAGAGAGTCAGATCAGAACCATCCCGATCTGCACTTCCCATCTCTGGCCTCTCTTTAGCACAAAGCAGCTACGTCCTCAGTCCCTGTCTAGTCACATACCTTCTCCCCAGCAAACCACTTCCTGTCCCCCAGGAACTGGGAGAACAGTTTCAGCTTCCCGGGCAGCTGCTCCAAGTACTCCGGCTTCAGTTTCTCCTGCAAAAAGAGAAAACAGAAGCAAGGGAGCTGTGGGTCAAATCCTCACAATCCCTATCACCCAGAGTTCCGGCTTTCTCAGGTGGCCCAAGACAGTGACAGGGGTAATTCAGTCCCAACCTTTGGGGCATAAACTGATTATCTGAAGGGAACTCCCGTCCCAGACACTCTCCTCCCTGCCATGCCAGCATCAAGTAACTAGTCTGGTGCATGACAGAAATGATTCACCTTCCTTTGAAGGAGGAGACTGTAGCTAAAGAGGAGCCGTAACAGACTTCACAGACTGGTCTGCTCTGACACACAATCCCTGACCAATTCCACCTCTCTTTGTCTGTGAGGCAGCGTGGGTTGGGGGGAACAGGCAGTGTTGAATCTAGGGAGGGCTCAAATTCTATCCTACCTCTGCTACTGGTTTATTATGGGACCTCAGGCAAGTCACATCACTTCTCTCTCTCACGCCTCTCTAAAATGGAGATAACTACTCTTCTTCCCAGGTAATTAATGGAGGCTTGTAAAGCTCTGGATTATATCTACACCTGTTAACCCCATGTGACCCTCCTGAGCCATCTGTTGCACTCCAGCTCTGACCCACACCCCCAGGGGAGCAGGGATACACTCACAAAGTCAGGGCTGTAGCACATCCTTGCAAAGGCCAGGCGGAAATCCATCACCTGGTTCTCCAGCACGTCCACTCTCTGTATCTCCTCCTCGCTCTCACCAGCTGGGAACCAGAAAACACACAGGGGCAGAGAGGCTCAGCAACCCTGGTTTAAATCTCAACTAGCCTCTAAGGGCCTGTCTTCGCTGGGGGGAATTGACCAGCACAGCTGTTCTGAAATGACCTAGGTCTTCTAGAATAATAGCCCATCTCTTTTACTCTGGACTAGGGACCTATTCCAGAGGAGCCGGTCCAGTCAATTTTCCCATGCAGACAAGCCTTCGACTCGCAGCAATACTCACCCATCTTGTGTTTGCGCGCTATGTAGCGGAGGATAGCATTGCTTTGCGTGAGCTTTGTCTGGCCGTCAATGAGATAGGGGAGCTGGGAGGGCAAAGAGAGGATGTCAGGGGTTAAGTTCTTCCCACCTGTTTATCCTACTCTTGGAGGGCACCAAGCTACTTGTGCCTCCTAGTCAGTGGGAGGTCAAAGAGTAGAGCTAAGTGTCTCATGAGCAGGCCCTGCACATTGCTGAAGTCCACCTGTGCTCAGACACAGCCTCTGCCTGCCCCTTTTTTACCCTGCTTGGGGGAGCAGATGGACAGCAGGGCCCCAGATTCACTGTTGAATGCCTAGGATTTAACCTTACGGCCATGCACAACCACCGATCACACTCAGGCTGGGCATGGCCACGTGCTCGCTGCTGCAAAGACAGCAAGGTCTGAGACTCCTGCACCAGCCAAGGGGGCATTGGAGAGAGCCGGAAGCCCTTCCCCAGCCAACAGCCTGGCTCCACCTCAGAGCCAGCTGTGAAAGCTGCTAGTCTCCAACCACTTCCTCTCTGACGCTGTCCCCCCAGTGACACACGGGTAACAGCAAAGGAGGCTGCTACGTACGTTCGGGAAATCCAGCCCCAGCTCTCTTTCCTCGTTAGTCCATTGGCTTATATCATAATCAGGACTTGAGGTAAAGAACAGGATGGTAAGTCCCATGGCATGGACACCTGCCCCCCACTGAATTTCCCTCACACCAACCCTCCAATCCACCCACTGCACTTCCCAATCAACATCACCTCCCCACAATTGCATCTCCACCCCTATTCTCTACACCCATCTCTGCATCCCCAGCCATCACTGATACCCCACGAACATCCACCACACTGCATCTCTCCCCTGCCACACACACCACACCCACTCACTGCATCTCCAACCACCAACTGCTAACACAAATACCCACACCCACTGCATCTCTCCCCGCCACCCACAGCACCACACACACTGCATCTCCCTCCCCACACCCACTGCATCTCCCATCTTCCCCACACCACTCACTGCATCTCCACCACCACTGCTACCTCCACAAACACCCACCCCACTGCATCTCTCCCCTGCCATCCTCACACTCACTGTGTCCTTTCCTCCCATCCTCTCATTCCGCCACCTAACATCCTTCCTCCACCATCTCCCTTCCTTCCCCATATCCCCCTCCCAAACCCCTGTAGCCTTTAAGCCAAGAGTCACACTGTTAGTCAGAAAGGCAACACGTGACTGGTGGTTAGAATTGGAGATTGAGTTCCCTGCTCTCTCCCTCTCCTCACACCTCAGGAGCTGATGGGAGAGGGCCCTGGCCATACCTCAACCTCTCAACAAACACTGGCTCCAAGTCCCCAGGGTGGAAAAAACTTGGGTCCCATGCTGGCCACATACTGGCACCACTCTAGAGCAGCAGAAAAGGGCCAGAACAGACAGAGCTTCCCACCAGGAAAACCCTTGGACAGCCCTATAACTGGGGCAGCAGGTTTTTATAATTTTTGGTGGTAGCCTAGAATGGGTCCAAGTGCCTGCCACCACCTGCCTAAGGCTCGGGGGAGTTGGGGTGCAGGAGGGGAGCAGGCTCTGGGATGGAGTTTGGGTGCAGGCTCTGGGCTGGGGTAGGGCTGCAGGAGGGGGTATGGGCTCTGGGAGGGAGTTTGGGTGCAGAAGGGAGTTTGGGGTTCAGCCTCTGGGAGGGAGTTTGGATGCAGGAGGGGGTTTGGGGTTTAGGCTCTGGGACAGTTTGGGAGCAGACTGAGGGCTGGGGTGTGGGAGAAAATGAGGGGTGCTTACCTTGGGCAGCTCCCAAAAGTGACCCACACACCCCTCTGGCAGCTGCTCCTAGGAGGGGAGGCTGGGGGTCTCCTAGCACCACTGCCCACAAGCACTGCCCCCGCAGATCCCATTGGCCACTGTTCCCGGCCAATGGAAGCTGCAGAGTCGGTGCTCAAGGCGGGGGCAGCACGCGGAGACCGCCCCCACCCCCTCCACTGGGGCCGTGGGACCATGCCAGCTGCTTCCAGGAGTGGGAAGGACCAAGGCCAAGCAGGAAGCTGCCTTAACCCCACTGCACTGTTGGTGGTGGTGGCGAAGGCAGCAGCCAGGGCACCCCAGGGTCTTTTAAATCACCTGAAGGCAGCAGGCAGGGCCGGAGGAGAGACCTGGCCCCGAACACTGATAGAGCATGGGCACCACAGACCCTGAATATTCCTGGAGCACAGGCACCATAGACCCATACAACTTGCCACCCCTGCCCTATACCACACTTCTGCTCAGCTCCTGGCATGGGGCATGCCTGTTCTGACATAGCAGAGCAGCCACTCAAGGCTGTGGTAGCTTACAGCACCCTCTGGGCTGCTCTAACACTGGGCCAGGCCACTTTGAAAGCCACGTGTGTTCCCCCTCCTGTTCCTGAGCTGTGCCATTCTGGACATGCAGCTTGGCATCCGGGCCTAGAAAAAACAGGTAAAAGCCTCCACATATCCAAGCACGAAGGAACAGTGTTGCAGCAATAGATACTTAATAGCCACAATTTTCACCACTGGCCTCTGATTTTAGATGCCAAACCTGGCCACAGACGCCTGATTCTCAGAAGTACCGAGCACCCCCTGCTCCTGTCGAAATCCCTAGGAGCTGCAGCTGCTCAGCACCTCTGAGGAAAGCCATGCTGCTCATTTACATGGCTAACATCAAGCCCCCACAACTGATCCTTTTGGCCAACAAGCCTCTCATTCCTGACAGTGCCATTACGACCTTGGCAGAACATAATGAAATGGCTCAGTGTCAAGGCTAGACCCCATGGTCACAATATGGGGTTATTACTGGAGTGCCAGAGGGCCAGCTGAGAACAGGGTGCTAGGGTGCGCACAGACAAACACAGAAACAAAGACCTTCCTGCCGGGAAGCCCGTCTCTAATAAGATGGGTCAGTAGTTAAGAGCAGAGCCTAGGGATTTGGGAGACTGAAGTTCAAATCTTTGCTCTGCCATGACACTTCCTGGGTTCCCTTGGGGAAACCACGAAGCCGCTCAGAGCCCGAGTTGCCCATCTGTTAACAGCCAGGATCGGAGACTAACCGCACTTCCACCAACACTGGGGGATTGTGAGGCTAAAACAGTAAAACCTGTGAGGTGCTCAGATACAATAATTTTGGGGGCCATATAGGCCCCTAGGATAGGTGGTATCCAACGGGGATTTTTCTATGGATCCTACAGAAACGGCTGTGTTTTGGACCCCATAAAACCTTGCTCTAGGCCACGTTAAATCTGCACTTTCCTCCTAGACTTGGCAGCTAGTGTCAATACGCCCAGTTCACTGCTCATGCTCAGCAGGTCCTGGATTTACCTGCTTCCCCCTGCTGGCACAGGTCCTCTTTAAAATCAGACCGGGGCGTGCAAGCCCAATCGATATGGAAATCCTCACGTTTGCACACGGGCCTGATAAGTGTCATTGGCCATATGCAATCTGGTTCGCTTATCATGCTGCAAAGGTTGGTTTGCCTGCAGGTGCCACAGTGACTAATAAAATAAACGTGAGCAATCCATCCCACTATGCAGCTGAATGGAGATATAACCCGGGGTCTCAACCTCAAGGACCCATCGGGTCTGTCCCTGCAATGAATCTAGGCTGTAATTGCAGCACATGTAAACACCCCGAGCTAGCTTTGATTGGATGGTGGCAGTACCATGACAGCAGTGAATCTGTGTCCAGCACGGTCCATGCACCGAAGTACATACCCGGGTCCAGGTGAGCTTATATAGCCAGCACTGCATTGGCATGCAAGCTAGCTAGAGGCCTGGCTGCAGTTACACCTCCAACTGCAAGTGTAGATAAACCTGAGAGGATAACTGGGGGGCAGGGAAGAGTATATAACCCAGCAGAATAGAGGGGGCGGGCAAGGGCAGCGAGTTCTGAGAATACTCATAGGTCCCCATGGGGCACTTCCCTGATACAAACCTAAGGTCTTTACCCTAGCTTCTGTAAATCCAGGCAGATTCCATTTACACTCAGCTGAGAACTCCCTCTCCCAGCCATTAAAGGCAGGAATCGTAATTCTTAACTGTCTTTTAATCAAGACAAAATGATGCTACTGCTTGTGCACAGCACCTCCAGTGGTACAGGTTCCAGCCAGGGTCTGAAGTTCCAGCCAGAGGATTCGGCCTCTGTGGTTGTCACCCAGTGTAAGGACAACTGCCGGAACTGGACTTCCTGTCCAGTGACAGCTAGTTCTTTTCGCATAAAGAGAGCCAGTCTAGTAAGTTAGAGAAGAAAAAAAAAAAAAAAAAAAAAAAAACAGGCTCGGCATGGAACACCTGGGTTTCACTCCCAGCTCTGTCACTCACATCACACAGGCTTCGGTCTTCACATGCAAGAAAAGGGTGTTTTACAACTGTGAATAGCTGTCTTGAATGTAAAATCTGGTGGGCCAAGGCACTGCGTTCTTACACTTGAATGTGTCCAGTGGTCCTCAACCCTGTGGCCCGTAGGCCGCTGCGGCCACATCAGCCACAGAAGCTGTGCACCATGTGCCTCCTCAGGGCATATGGGTAGCACTAGGATGTGGCCCACAATGGGTAAACAGTTGAGAACCCAATGTACTGATTGATAGGGGAGCCCTCAACCTAGCTGAATCAAGGTAAACTCCAGTCCTCGCCTCACCATGAGTTTTACAGAGAGAGAAATAACTATGTTAAAAAACAGGTGAGAGACAAAGCCGGGGTGAACCTTAAACGCAAAGTCACTCACCCTTCCTCTAAAGGGGAATTTTACTTCATGGTGCCTGGGAAGTTGTGAGGTTGGAATTATCGGATATCTAAAGGGATAGAATGTTGTCATATGTGTTGTATATTATGTGTCTTCGTGCCCAAAGCAACCTATCCTCTATCAACCCCTTCCCCCTTCGCCACTCCCTGCCTGTGCACTAACCAGGTCTGCATTTCTGCTTGGGGAGAATGCACTGTTTTTGACACAGCTGGGGTTTCTTATCACTCACTGTGACAGAGCAGCTCCTGTGACCTTTCAGAAGTAATATAAACGAATCTTGGGATGCTGAACTCAGCCCAAAATAAACAAAAAACAAAGTGGGAAATTAGATCCAAGCCAAGAGGTCACGAGTCTCTCTGCGCCACAGTAGTAGTTACCTAAGCCTCTCTGGGAGAACGGAGATAGGAATGGCGTTACAAGTGTGCTAGCCAGGGTTGAAGCAATGCCCGCAGCCCCATGGACTCCAACTGGCATCCGGGCCCATCAAGTCCATCCTTACAGCAGCAAGAAAAGGCCAGTTCCAGACAGAGGGGCGTGTCTTAATACAGGGCAGATCCCTGCTCTCACACTGAAAGCAAATGGGAGTTCTGCTATCAACTGGCCGTGGGAGCGGAGCGGGCCCTGTAATCAACAGCAATAGAAGCCGATACAGGCCGGTACAACCAGACTTGGAGGAGGAGCAACCTCTAAGGCAGGGAGGGAGAAGGGGGTCTTGTTTATGTAAAGCCTCCGCTCAAATGCGATTGAAGATCTGCTAACTTGTATCATTAAGTTTGCGACCTTTTTGCAGACTTTGTAACTCAGTTATTGCTAGCATAGCCTTTTGAGTTTGTAACCTTTGCAAGCTCTGTAACCTTTTCAAGTTACCACCTTGTATGAACTTCCACGTGTAATACCCATCATAGCAATCGGAGAGAATGTGAACAGGGAGTGTGTGGGGAAGATGAGGGATGTGAACATGGAGTAATATGTGGGAGGGCGAGAGCAAACTGCACGCGTCTGATGAAGTGGGCTGTAGCCCACGAAAGCTTAATGTTCAAATAAATGTGTTAGTCTCTAAGGTGCCAAAGTCTCCTGTTCTTTTGCAAGAAAGAGAGGGGCCAGGAGTGTCTGATATAATCTCCCTGAGAAGGCAGTCATGAACTCTGTAAAAGACGAGAAAGAACCTGTATGCATGGAAAAGGAACTGGTCTCGGAATGCTTCTCAAGTGACGGACACAAGAAAGAAACTCAGTTACATAACAGGAGCCGCCAAGTTCAGCAAAAGGAACAGCCATGCACACAAGGCAGCTGCCTGCTCCTTGACCATGCTCGGCAAGCCTGCATCGTGACCGCAGGCGATACAGCAGAGCGGATACACCAGATCTACCCGCTCAGGCTTCCGGCCTCCATTGCTTGTCTCTGGTAACGTCGCCACCTGTGTAGTGGGGTGCATGAGGTATGAATGCAGTGGAAGTTTGGTGTATGTAATAGTCCATCCTCTTTCCTATCGACCAACAGCGGATCGTTAATAAAACTAATACAGTGTGACCCTGGGTTGGTTTTAGGCGACCTGAGTAACAGGTCTGACCCTGCCTCCCCACGTAATGCAGAGGGGCTGTACAGCCGGCCCTCCAAACTGAAAACTGACCTCGCTAGCTGACTAATCCTCACATCCCATCCCCAGCCAGAGAGTAAAAGGCAGTTTCTAACACAACTGCTGAAACCTGAGCCCCTCCAGGGAGCTCACTGCTAACAGCGAGTCTACGCAGAACTGGTTTCTATCCCTAGCCCTGCAGAGTTGTCCTGGAAAATTTCAGGGGTGGCAGCAAAAGCTGCTGTTCTCCTGCCTGGTGTGATCTGTAAACTGCATCTTGATTGATTTTTGCAGTGGAAAAAAATCTGGCCCTAGTCAATGATTTCCTTGCAATTTCCAGCTGTGATCTGGGCTTGATCCACCATCAGTCTCTCTATTGCCTTCAACAAGCATAGAGCCTAAGTGAAGGGCCTGCTCTAAGGTGACTCAGGACCCAAGATGCCAGGTCAACAAGGAGACCATTCAGTGCTGTTAAAGGACCTGGACACTTATTGCTATTTAACACTGTTGAGCATGGATCTTAAAACCCCCCTTAGCACTAACGATAACAGCGCACCCCTCTCTCACAATGTGATATCCAGTGCATTGGTACAGACCCAGCCACTTCTGTATCCCTCCCCAGCACCAGTTCTGATCTTCACACAGGTTCCCTGCCAAGATTCCAAAAGATAATGCACCTTGCAAGTGCCCGTCTCACGCTCCACAGGTCAAGGCAGCCCGGGACGCGATCTCCAGCCATGACACCTTACCTTCCCCGCTGGGGCTGTATTGCTTGTCCTCAAAGGGAGTGCCCGTGTATTCCAGCAGCAGTCGGATGGCGTGAGCAAGCTGCAAAGAGGAGCACAAGAGCATTTACATGCCAGGATCTCTCCAGTTCCATTGGGCGAGCCCAGAGCTTGCCCCTCTCCAGAGAGCAAGATAAATTGACCTTACCCCCAATTCTGCTCACAGCTGCTGGAGCCCAGGACTATACACAGATCACATGTAACAGCTTCTACCTTAGCCAAACACTGCACAGGGGATTGAACCAGGGAACCTCCATCGCTCAGAGTGGAAGGTGAGAAGGGACCATCATTATCATCTAGTCTGACCTCCTGCACATCGCAGCCAAGAACCTCCCCCACCCTCTCCTGTAATAGACCTGCCTCTGGCTGAGTAACTGAACTATGATTTAAAGACTTCAAGTTTACCAGAATTCCCACTGACTAGTTTTAACTGGCAAGTGACCTTGTGACCCGGTGCTGCAAAGGAAGGTATAAAAAAAAACCACAGGGTCTTGACTAATCCCAATCCCAAATATGATAATCTGTTGCCCCGAGTATGTGAGCAAATTTTCCACCAGCCAGACACCTGGAAAGACTCCCTCTGGATAACTTCAGAGCCTCCTTCATCGAACATCCGGTCTCCAGCCATTGGGGATTTTTGCTACTTGCAGTCACAGACAGGCACAATGTCATTTGTAGCTACCCCATCACATCATTCCCTTATTAAACTCATCAGCTCAGTCTTGAAACCAGTTAGTTTTTTCCATCCACTCGCTCCCCTTGGAGGCTGGTTCCAGAACTTCACTCCTCTGATGTCAAAATCTTCATCTATTTTCAGCTAAACTTGTTTATGCCAGTTTATAGCCGTTGTTTGTTACTGATGGTGGTCCACACTGGCACTGCATCTTCCCTCCCTTATATTATTAACAGAGAACAATCATATCTCCCCTCAGCCTTCGTTTGGTTTGGCTAAAACCAGCCAAGCTTTGCAAGTCGCCTTCTATGTCACAGTGAAGTTTTTCCATTTCTCTGATTATTTGAGATAGCCCTTCTCTATGCCCAGTTCAAGTTTGAATTCATCATTCTTAACCATGAGAGCCGAGATTGCACACGGATATTCCAGATGAGGTCGCATCAGTGCCTATTGGCTAATGGTACTAACATTCCCTGTCTCTATAGAAAATGCAATCCTAGGGTGCATTCAGGCGAGGCTTAACGTTTGTTCACAGTCACATCACATGGGGGCTTCATAGCAACATTCCTGTGATCACGCAATACTCAGGTCTTTTCTCCTGTTGTCTGCTTTCCAAACCGACACAGCCCCAGATTATTTAGCAAATATTTTGTTTTAGTGCCTACATTCATGACCTTGCACTCTGCACTATTAAATTCATCCCATTTCTATTTCCCAGTTTTCAAGGATTCTCCAGAGTCGTCTTGTGGAATATTCCAGTCCTCCTCCTATGGCAATTACCTCCCAGCTTTATGTCACTCACACAGTTTTATTTAGCACACTCCTCTTTTTGTGCCAAGGTCATGAATGAAAATGTTAAGGAGATTGGACCGAAGACTGATCTCTGCATGGAACGCTCCTAGTAACCTCCATCCAGCTTGGCAGTTCATTTTTCAGCATGACCTGTTCCAGTCTCCCCTTTAACCAGTTCTTTATCCACCTTTCAGTTCTCATATTAATCCCCATCTTCTCCAATTTAAGGAATAAATTTCCCATGTGGGACTGTAACAGTACAAGCTGCTGCAGCTTGAGCTAAAGCTCTAACAGACTCAAATCTACCATGGAGCACACATCGTATGTGTGAGGGGAGACCGACAACACACCTGCTCCACAGCGTTACACATGCTGCTATGAGTTTCAATAGCCTGAGTTAGGAACCCTGCATTGCACTATGGACCCCAAGAGGGTCTTTCTTGCTGAGACCACGCGGCAACTAATGGAAAATTGCAATGGGGCTCCTGACCTTCAAGCCACCAGCCACTAGGGGAGCTACACCCACCAATGACATGCTTCCCCTCTCCCAGACATCTGCTGTTGGGAAACAAAACTTTTAAAGACGATTACAGATAAAGTGCCCGGTCAAGGCCTGGCAGTGGGACGGGTCCATCGGAGTTTCACTGCAGAAAGAGGCAGGGGCCAGGAGTGTGTAGGGCTTTCTGCAAGAAGCACATGGGCATTGGCTTCTGGGCAGGGATGACCTTCCCCCGGCCCCACCCTTGGGGAGGGGATAAGGATGGGGGACAGACGTTTTCAGGCGATGGGGCCCTGTGCTCCTAGCTGAATTGTCAACTGATCTGCTTGCAAGAGCCATCCCCCTACCCCAGGCAAATCTTGGCTATCATGACATGTGATCCCATGCAAACCCAATAGAACCAACCCATACATTCCCCTGCAGAGACCTCCTCCATAGCTAGGGGGCTGCCTGCCCCTTTCCTGTATCCCTCTCCCCTCCCCCATAGCTGGAGGGCCGCCTGTACCACTCCTTTACCCTTCCCTCATAGGTGGGGCTGCCTGCCCTGCTGCCAACCCAGCCCCATAGCTAGGGGGCCAACTGCCTCACTCCTTTACCCCTCCCTCATAGCTGGGGGGCTGCCTGTCCTACTCCTTTACCCTTCCCCCATAGCTGGGGCCGCCTGCCCCACTCCCACCCCTCCCCCATAGCTGGGGGGCTGCCTGCCCCACTCCTGCACTCTCACCCCACCCCATAGCTGGGGGGCTGCCTGCTCCTCTCCTGTGTCCCCCATAGCTGGGGGGCTACCTGCCCCTCTCCTGTGTTCCCCATAGCTGGGGAGCCGACTGCCCCCCTCCTTTACCCCTCCCCCATAGCTGGGGAGCTGCCTGCCACACTCCTGCACCCTCACCTCGCCCTATAGCTGGGGGGGCTGCCTGCCCCACTCCTGTATCCCCATAGCTGGGGAACTGCCTGCCCCACTCCTGCACCCTCACCCCGCCCTATAGCTGGGGGGCCGCCTGCCCCTCTCCTCTATCCCCCCACCCCTCTCCCATACCTGGGGGGGCTGCCTACCCCTCTCCTGTGTCCCCCACCCCTCCCCCATAGCTGGGGGGCTGCCTGCCTCACTCCTGCACCCTCACCTCGCCCCATAGCTGGGGGGCTGCCTGCCCCACTCCTGCACCCTCACCTCGCCCCATAGCTGGGGAGCCGCCTGCCCCTCTCCTGTATCCCCCCACCCCTCTCCCATACCTGGGGGGGCTGCCTACCCCTCTCCTGTGTCCCCCACCCTTCCCCTATAGCTGGGGAGCTGCCTGCCTCACTCCTGCACCCTCACCCTGCCCCATAGCTGGGAGGCTGCCTGCCCCTCTCCCACAGCTGCGGGGCCGACTGCCCTACTCCTTTACCCCTCCCCCATAGTTGGGGGTCTGCCTGCCCCACCCCGTCTCCATAGCGGGAGGGCCGCTACCCCACTGCGCGCTGGCCCGGCGCTGCCCGCACTCACCCCGCGGATGTCCCAGTACCCCAGAGTGACCTCCATGCTGCCCCTGCGCTCCGGTCCTGCCGCGGCTCCAAGGGCTCGGGTAGGGCTGCGGGGGCGGAGATCGCAGCTCCCGCCCCGGAACCCGGTTCCTTGCCTGTCCGGCCAAACTCGCTTCCCCAAGCCCTGGCGGGTCGCGGGGGGCGGATCCTGAAGGCTGTGGACCCTACCTGTTAACCCTGTCCTGGCTGTCTGCAGCCGCACAGACCTCTCGCCTGTGCCCCCCTGCTCCCCGCGGGGGACCGACCTCCCACTATCTCTGGGGGGCTTGGAGGTTAATTTAGCTCATTGCTGAGCTGCCTGCTCCCTGCAGTGTTATGCCCTGGTGCTAGCCAACCTGCAGAACTCCCTGCAGCAGGATGGCGCGCCCTCTCTGTCATGTACTTGGGGGTCGGTGGGGCAGGATGTCTGTGTTGTGACAGGGGGGTGACTTGGCAGCACTCTGACTGGGTGTGAGTGACCTTTCTTCCCTGGTCCACCTCGGCCCTTCAATTCGTACCTGGCCCATCCAGGTTCGGGCAGTAATTTGCTCGGGTTCAGAACTGGGTGCGGAAAATAAGCCCTAGGAGGCCAAGTTCGCGTCACCAAACCTGCAAAAACCAAATCCAGGCTTTCCTGGCCAAACGGTAGAGGAAGTGGTTGGTCATATGCACATAGCCAAGTTGGTTGGCAGGGTCTGGCAGGCACCCCTGTTACTGGGCACGCTTTCCCCCTCTCTGCCTGTCCCTATGTTTACGCTAGGAGTGGGAGGCTGGCCAAGAGATACCTGGCCCCTCACACCATTGCACCGGTTGTTCTAGGGTTTGTTTGTGGCTCTGGCATCCATGACCACTGCCTTTTCCTATCGCAGACAAGGGGCAGTGGTGAGACTGGGACCAGAAGAAGAGGGGGCAACCGCAGGCACTAGGTCCTTACCTCTACTGAAAAAGGACTTAGTTTAGCAGTCAAAGAAATATGGTCGTTTGGAGCCCTGAAAGAGCTTTTTTGTTACTGGTTCATTTCTGTGTGGTCTGTATTGAAGGTGTGTGCACCATGGATTAATATAGACAGACAATTACATTTTTCTGTTTTATTATCTATCCCTTTCCTAATGGTTCCAACATTCTGTTCGCTTGTTTTTGATGGCTGCTGCACGTGAGTGGATGTTTTTCAGAGAAACTACCCACATGACTCCCAATCTCTTTCTTGCCTGGTAACAGCTAATTTAGACTCCATTTCATTTTATATGTGTCACTTGGATATATGCTCCAATGTGCATTGCATTGCATTTATCAACACGGCCTTTTTAGCCAGGGATGCATGGAAGAAATGCAGCCTCTGGGCCAGGGACAGAAGCAGGCTTTTTCTGGCTTTAAATGAAATTGGAAAGGAACGTGTAGAAAATCCGGGGTTTGATGTGAGCTTGGACTTCTCTGTGGACGTGGATGAATGAAGGGGACCCCTGCTAACCCTTCTGAGGTTAGAACTTCATTCTGATTGGCTTGGCTCAGTTTCTGCAGTGGAAAATAATAAGTGCTGCTATGTCAGCTAACCACCAACACTGGTGGTCTGTCCTAGCCAGCCAATCAGTGGAACGATGTCACAATAATTCAGTTTGGCCCCGGAGTGGCAACTACTTGAAACAATATAAGTTTCCCTAATACATCCCTTCTGGGGTTTTGAATCTCATTCCCCCATCCCCCTTTCTGCCTAAACCCCACCCACCACCCTTTATATAAACTTATTATTGAAGTTCGTGGATGTGAAACCTGGTGTAACGGTAAATAGGTGTTTTTATCGCTCGTGTGCGATAGAGTGATGCCATGGAACTCATTTCGCCACAATGTGCAATTGATGAGCCAAGACTCAGAAGGACCCAAAACAGGGTTATCATTTTGTGGATAGGTGGAACATCCACAATTACATTACACAGGGAATAACTTCTCGGCTTCTAGGCACAGACCATCGTCTGACTGAAGGGGAGAGAAGAAACTCCTCTGGAGCAGTTCCAGGAATGCTCGCTCAGAATTCTGTCACCCATTGCTCTTGAATGTTTGGTGTTGGCTTAGGCGTCACAGACGAACACTGTGCTCAGATGGCTCATGGGTCTGATTCTGCCACTGGAAAACCCACATCCTAGTTGCCTCCTTCTGCCCTGACGGAAGGATTCCAAGCAAGGGTTGGGAAGGGTAGCTGAGAACACAACAACTATAAAATGAGAAGCCAGGGGAACAGTGGAGAACTTGAACTTTTCGCCCAAAGACTCTTCTGTTGTATCTGGAATAGAAATCAAATAGTGCAACCTCCAAGCCAAGACTCTTTTGATCTGGAGTGCGGCAGTTCCGTATATGGCAGTGAGAAGCGCTGCTTTCCTAGTCCTAAAATTCTTCTAGAGCTGAGGGCTTGGCTACACTGGAGAGTTGCAGTGCTGGTTGGTGGTTTACAGCGCTGGCAACTTACTCACTGTCCACCCACTTTCAGGCACATAAAGCCGGCTGCATCTCTCCTGGCTGCAGCGTGGCGTACTCCTGCTCTGCCTGGGGTATAAGGATTCGCAGTGCTGGTGGTGATGCAGCACTGCTCTGAAGTGTGGCCACCAAAAGCACTGCAATTTGGCCTCGGACGGTATTAGAGGTATCCCAGATGCTGTTCAGCCACTCTGCTGTTTTTGTTGTGACTCCGGGCTCGGGAGCTGCTTATCTAAAAAACAACACAGCTCGTTTGCTCGAGCAGCAGCAGGCCAGGGGATTCTTTGAATGTTCAGTTTGTTGAGGAGAGAAAGCAACACGGCGGGGGGAAGGGGGGAGTCCGTTTTGGAGCAGCTGCTTATCTGGTCTGAAGGGTATTTGCATAGTGAAATATGGATGGGGTGGGGAAGGGGCGAAACTTTTAAAATGATGAAGGTTGGTGCTGTTGTTTTCTTCCAGTCCTTAGAACTTGCAAGGCAGGGAGCTGACACCAGTGTCAGCTCCCAAAAATCACTCTCTCTGTTCCCCCAACCTCCCTGTCAAACTCCACCCACCCCCTCTTTGATGAAAGCACATTGCAGCCACTTGAAACGTGGGATAGCTGCCATAATGCACATCCAACAAGCGCTTCAAAATGCTGCAATTGTGGCACACGTGCAGCGCTGGTAGCTGTCATGTGGCCCACACTGCAGCGCTTTCCTACACAGCTGTAGGCGAAGACAGCTGTAACTCCCAAGCGCTGTACAGCTATAAGTGTAGCCTTGGCTACGCTTGAGGAATTACAGCATGCTGGTGGGCTCTTTACAGTGCTGTAACGTCACTCCCCGTCCACACTGCAAAGGTACATACAGCGCTGGTATCTCCCTGGCTACAGCGCTGATGTATCCACCTCCACGAGAGGAATAAAGAGAATACGCCGCTGCTGCTGCGCTGGGGTGCCAGTGTAAACAGGGAATTAATCTTCCTACGCTGTAACTACCGTCCAGAACCTTCCATAATGTTTTAAGTGAAAGGTCTCGCTCTTTGTTTTGTTGTGATACCCTGTTTGTTCTTGTTGTGAACTCCGGACTCCACGGAGCTGCTTATCAAAAAAACAAACACAGCACTGTCTGCTGTGAATGAGCAAACAGGCAGGGGAGCTGCTTTGGAACGCCCACAGCTAGTGTTTGCTTGGAAGAGAGGGGCTTGAGGAGCAGAAGCAGCACAGCGGGAGGAAGGGAAGGAGGGGGATGTCCGTTTCGGGGGGCTGCTTATTCTGGTGCTTTCAGTGGTGAACGAGGGGTGGGGAGGGGGTCGGAAACTTGCAAGCAGCTGCTGACAGAGAGTCGCTCCAAACTCCACTCTCTCGCCCCCCTACGGCTCCCTGTCCACTCACCACCCCCCTTTTGAAAAGCAAGTTGGGCAAGCACTTAACGCTGGGATAGCGCCCATAATGCACCCGCTCCCAATTGCCACTGCAAGATGCTGCAAATGTTGGCCACGACATCGTGCTGGTAGCTTGTCAGTGTGGCCAGG
>NC_133772.1:22647667-22654717 GCF_003597395.2 Chelonoidis abingdonii
GCCAAGAATGGACCCTAGGCCGCCTTTGAAACCTCCCATGGGATAAGCATTGGCTTAAATTGGCAGATGCGGGGGGGAGAAATCTCCACTATGTATACACACCCATGATTACCCAAGGCGTGCCTGTGTGATCTCACCTGGTAGTTACGCCCGGGTAGGTGAGCGCTTCACCTGCGAGACAAGATCGTTAAAAGGTTTCACAGAGGCTCTAATAAGGGTGGAATAAATCTCTCAGACATTGAGCGGGCCACTCAATGCACCAGTAGTAATATTTGATTCGAGCCGGGTGGGTTGAGCACTGGCCTGCTAACCAGAGTTGGGAGTTCAAAATCCTGGGGGGGGTCATTTAGGGATCTGGGGAAAAAATGCTTGTCGGTGGATGGTCCGTCTGAGCAGGGGTTGGACTAGATGACCTCCTGAGGTCCCTTCCAAACCCTGATATTCTATGAGCTCGCTTTGCCACTACCCATCATCAGAGTAGAGAGGAGTCACTTTGCTATACAAACTTCCATCTGTGTTGTGGGAAAGAGAAGGGGATGAGCTTCACAATCTGTCAACAGCACAGTCTGGGACTTTTCACACACTCTTAGAGTGACTCAGACTCTTCTGGGCCCGGGAGCACAATTGCCCTGAGCCGCAGGCGCTAGGCTTACAGCGAATAGCGTCTCAGCTGGAAGATGGGAGCTGTTAGGAAAAGGGGGTTTGCTTGCTCTCAACCAGGAGAGACGCACCGCGGGAGATCCGCAGATAGTGGTCCGTGGACGAGAAGGAGTCCCACACTGCAAGGGACAGGAATGGAAGCACATCCCAGCCCAGGGCGCAAGGCCCTGAAGAGAGGACTGCAAGACACGCTGGTCTAGGGACATGCCACTCTCCATGAATGGCCGAGGGTTGGGTAATGCAGGAAATAGGCCAGCTGAACTGATCCTGTGCCTCATGCACTGAATCGCAAGGGATCGAGAAGTTTTACTGATTGAGGGGCCCAATAGCCAAGAGCCCAAAGTCTGTATCGTTTCCTTTTTTGCGAGCGTTGACAAAACCAGAATTCCCAGGGGAGGTAAGCAAATATATGCGCAACAAACATATGTAGGTTCGGCCTGATCGCCTCTGGGGACGAGCAAAGGAGGGGCTGGGGGACCAGCCTTTGGGAGAGAGCGTCAATTGAGAAGCGAGGTGTCACAACATACGCACGTAGGAAGAACGGCACGGAGAACATCTTCCACTGGGGCTGCGGGAAGGGGCCGATTGTGCCATTTCATGTAAATATCCTCTCCCTCACAGGACTGTGCCTGAGCGTGCTGCTCTTGAAGCTAAGCCGACGATGCGCCCGACACGCTGCTCGACAGACACCGGGAGCTGCTGGGAGTTGTCCGTGCACCATTCCTAGCATCCTGTTACCATGAACACACACGCCCCGTCTGCTAAGTAACTTAACCACAGGCCGCCCTGTGCAGCCTCCATTTATTTCAGCCAAACATCCCCGTGAAGGACACTGGCAGTGGGGAATAGAAGCGAAGGGTTCCTTTTTAACTCCCACTAGTGTACTTTGGCAGAAAATGGGTTGCCCAAAATCTAGACCATTTAACACTCAGGTTCACAGGTTCTTATTCTTAGGAAACACTGTGGATAATCAGACTCCCTCCAAGGAGCACCACCAGAATGTAGCAAACACAGTCCTTCTGGCTAGATCCTTAGGCTCGCAGCACAGGGGTGATGAAGAGAGACTGCAGGTACTGATATGAAAGAAGAGGTTCACCTTGGATCCCCAGTGGCTGCTGCAGGGTCTGGTGGGAATTGCATGGTGCGAGCTGCTGCTTAGCTTGGGATCTGCTCTCTAAGAGTTCTCGGACGAAGGTCCTGGAATATTGATGTACCTGATGCAGCTCATAGGTTTACTTGCGAGGTGTTTCTTGCTATGAGAGGTGGCCTTGGAGCCAGCATAGCTTTCATTAATCGCATTCTCCCTCCACCTCTCCTCTCGTTCTCTTCTGCCATGCGCCAGTTCAAAAAGGGGTAGGTTGTCGACCCAAAATGCTGTGGTAATGGACCACAAGAACACTACTGCATAAGTGGTCATAATAGGCTGGGTCATGGTTGATGGGGTGAACCCAGACAGGAATGTTGGCCAAAGTTGCTGCAGGAGGAATGACCATGAGAAGGCGGAAATTGCCAGTTTGCAGGCAGCTTGTGCTTTAGCCATTTGTCCTCCTGTTGACTAGTCTCTTTGCAGTAGCTACTGTTCAGGGTGGCTAAACACAAATCTAGCTCTCAACTTGTCTGAGTGATCTCGAGCTAGTAAACGGTGTCCAGCACAATCCAACTCCTGGATGTGGAAGCTAGATGCAGGGGTGGGGCCAAACTATGGTCGAGGGCCACATCTGGAACCTCAGACATTTTTAATCCAGCCTCAAGCTCTCATGGGGCAGAGCCGGGGCTGTTCGGCTGCTCTGAATGGCCCAGAAGCATCGGGCAGTGTCCCCCCTCTGGCTCCTATGCGTAGGTGCAGAGCCAGGGGGCTCCTTACACTTGCCCCACAGCTCCATCTGACCGGAACCATGGCCAAATAGGGAATGAGGGCGACGCCCTGCAGACAGGACAGCACACAGAGCTGCCCTGGCTGTGCTCCGCTGGCTTGAGGTAATGCCACCAGAGCCTGACCCCGACCCCTCCTAACCCCAACCCCTGCCGACCAGCCATGCATCTCCCTTCTGAACCATTCGGTCCCAGCCCAGTAGCACACTTGAACTCGCTCCATTGCTGGCCCCCTCCAGAGCCTGCACCCCCACTGGAGCCCTCACCCCCTCGCACTCCACACTCCCACATATTTGTGCAGCATTCATGGCTCCCCCAATAAATTTCCAGCCCTGATGTGGCCCTCCGGCAAGATTTTGGCGCCCACCCCTGAGCCTAGATGGAGATCCCGCTCGATTGCTTACCAAGCCTCTTGTATTCCTCGACGTTTAAAGAGGCAGGAAACAGAACCCAGAATCTCCAGCTCCCCTCCCACTGGCCTGCAGGCCTCTTGTTATCCTGAGCTACTTAGTACCTATGTAGCCACAGCAAAAGGTATGCTGGGCTGGCCAGCATGTTGGCAGCCATCAGATGCTGAAGCTCTATTATGTTCCTTATCATGGGGGTCAAGTCCTCACCATCATCTTGTCCAGCAACAGCCACTCCGAGGAACTTTCCTTGTACCTTGGCAGACCAATGTACCAATGTGCAGAGCTTAACCCCCTAAGAGGGGAACAGCCTCAAGTCATCTGCAGGCATCCAGCCTTGTGGGAATCTAGTCGGCATCTTATCCCACCCTCATCTTGGTGGTATCAGAGCACTCTGCAGCCATGTGTTAAGCAACATGACTCACATGTGTTTTGTTCTCTCAGTGTCTCACTGGGGGAGGATTGGGTGTGCAGTATAGTGGTTTGTTTTGGTAGGGTTGATTGGTGGTTGGAGTTCTTGAATAACTACACTGCTCTGTGCTGATGTTTGAGGTGGCCAGTTGGAGATGTGTGCCTGGCACTGGGAGCGGGAGCTGGGGAGGCCTGTGATGGACCTTACTTGTGGACAAGGGAGTTCCACAGTCTCTGAGGGGCCCTAAGGAAGCTCTGTCCCCTCCACAGATGATCTTGTGGTGGTCCCTTCTGGTGGACGGTTGGAGAAGAGCTGTCAACCTTTGTGCTCATCCTGGAGCTTTAGTCTCTTTTAGGGAGCTTGGACCCAGGTTGTTGAGCACCTTGAAGGGCAGAACTGAGCCCTTGACATTGACTTGTTCTATGGGAAGCCAGGGTAGAGCGCGCTGGCCAGGTGAGGGGTGTGATGGTCCAGTGACTAGATCCCTGGAGTGGGAATTGGGAGACCCTGGCTGTGCCACTGACCTAGTGCATGACCTGGGGTTAACTCACCCATTATACCCCTGTGGGCCAGTTAACACAGGGTTCTACTTAGCTGGAGCATATACGGTTACTCAGTGTTCTCCTGAGTATTAGCCTGCAGAGCATCTCTCCCCTGGTTAAACCAAGTCCTTATCCTCCCTGCCGATCTGCCCTACGTTCCAAGCCCAACCCATCCCCCGTGGTGCTTTTTATTCCACATAGCTGCTGAGGCTGCCTGAAGCCAGGGAGGGAGGGAAACCTTCTGAATGTTCAGATTTGCAAGGCCTCCACGAGACTGGGTTCTTCTGGCCAAAAGCAGGTTTCTCCTGAGACTAGAACTGAAGTGCAAGTACAGCTGTGATTACAGGTAAAGCCAAGAAGCACAATTACCACAGGCCTGTTTATTTTCACAGCTGCACCTGCCTCGTTGTAACCTTCAGGATCTCCAGCCGCTTGTCTCTAGGCTCTGGATCCTGCTGCACCCCAGGGCTGAGCCAGGACATGGCACTGTTTAAAGCCTTAATTTCAGAGGCACCATTCACCTTGGATTGTCCCCTGCATTGCAGGCATATGTGGTGAGGGCAGGAAGTGTCCGGCTGTAGGAGAGCAGTGGTTTCACTGAAAGCATTGCTCCCCATCCATAAGAGATGCCAGGAGATTTTAGGGCCTTCTGCATGGCTACATGTTTTGCCACCCATCAGTCTGCAGTGAAATAAACACTTAGCCTGGACAGGCAGTGGGCTGTGAACCCTGGAGCTTCAGCACTAGAGCACATGTTTCTACATGTGAGCCATAGGGGTAACTCCACTAGTTGAGAGCAGCAGAATGCTCTAGCTGGCCACTAGCTGGATCCACAACATTAGCTGGAACCATGCCACTAAACCCTGGGGAGTTCTGATCCAGGATATTTGATCACAACTATCCATACATTTTAAATAGATTTATTTTGCTGCAGTGACAGACTAGTGGCAGGGAGCAGGCACAGGGCATCGGTGGTGAATTTCACGCTGAGGAGGCAGATGCAAATACAGGAAAGAAATTTACCTTGTAAAAGACAGGTGCACCTGAGCCTTAGAGTAAGATGATGTGAAAGCCTGTTGAATGTATGGGGCCATATTTATCCCTGGTGTAACCCCAAGCCATGGCTGCCCATCACCCCTGGTCCCCAGAAAAGCACTGATGAGACCTTTGCTGTGTTTTCTTGTGGGATATCCAGGCATGCAGGCCCAAAATAAACCAGGAGGGCTCTTTATATTTTGGCTGACAGCGTACATTTCGTTAGTCCTCTGCAGGATCCAGTCCTAAGTACCCCTGTGAAGTATTCTCCCACTCCCCGATACCACTGAAGTCAAAGCAGTTTCTCAGCACATTTTGGGATTAGGTCCTTAGCCAACAGCCTAGATGCTGAGGTCAGAAGGTGCTATTCTGATTACTGAGTCTGACCTCCTGCATAGCACAGGTCAGAGAATCCCATTGTCTGAGTGGGTAAGCCCTGCACATCAGCTGAGCCTGGGCAGAGGTTTAACATAAGGCTCAGCTGATATTTATATTTCCTTCCCCTAGCCTCCAACAGCACCCATTGCCCCACTTTCTCCTCTCCCCTGTCCACAATTAATTTTGCTCTGAAAACCAGGTATCTGCAGCCTAGCATAGAATATTTTAATTCTTACACAGCAAAAGTATCCAGTTAAAAAAAGCCACTCAAGTGACACACTCCCTTGTTTCTGTTTAAAGAAGCAATCTCTGTTTCTGTTTAAAGAAGCAATGCTACATGATAACAAAACTCAAGCACTTAGCAAACTTTTTTGATGGGAAAACAAATTGGAGTAACAGATGAATAAATACACCAATTAATTACTCTGCTTTCTCACACACCGCAGGAATACTTACCATAGTCAAAGATCTCAGCCAGTTTCTTCTATGCATTACGGAAACTAAAGTGCATGTTTAGTAACTGTTCAGGGCTCTGTGATCCAGAGAGGAGAGGCTTAGCTTCCAGACCTGCTAAACATAGTGAAACCTTTGTTCTAAAGTCTCATTGACACTAATGGCCCTGTGCCTCACTCTGCCAGTGTAAACAGGCCTGAAAGTGGAGCCAAGTGTTACCCCACTGTGCAGGGCTAAAGCGGAGTAAAATGGCCTCAGTGTAAATGATAATCAGGCCTTCCCCCCCGCCCCCACTTCTTGGGTTGTTAGTACCCAACACACTTTCACAATGCTCAGTTAGACAGAAGGCTCAGGTGCCAGACTTTGGCTGGTGTAGATCTGGAGAGACCCCCCCTGACGTCAGTTGAGTTACTGCGGCTTTACACCAGAGTAAATCAGAGCAGCAGCTGAATCCAAAGGCCTGGATTCTCCTCTCATTCACACCAGTGCAAATCCTGACACTGGTGCCCATGAGAAGAGAACCAGGCCTCTTGTGTCCAGAGCGGCGTCCTTACAGAAAAGGCTCTGGGAGCAGATCTTCCGCTGCTGTCAGTGAAGGTAGCTCTACTGACCTTAGTGGAACTGTGCCCGTTTACCCCAGGGGAGAGTCTGGCTCCCTGTGGTACCTGGTAGAACGTCTGGTGCCCTGCCATGGAGTAGAACTGTGAGGCAGTGTAAATAATAGCCATAAATAATAATACCGCCTCCTATCGAACATGAGCTCTACGGGAGGACAAGCTGCATCCAAGCGCTCATATGTACAGAACTGGCTTATTTCATCCAGCACAAACACAAGCTTGCCTCCCTTGTTGGTTTCTCTGGGTTCACAGCCCCTCAGCTAAGGCCAGTGGGCTCTGTGTCTTAACAGCACAGCGGCCGAACAAGTTTGGCAGAAGCCATGTGCTGAGGTATCTGTCTCCCTGTGTAAGCCAGGAATGGGCTGAAACCAGCTTTGTTTCATTAAATAGCTTTCTTTGAATTCTCCAGGCTGCAGATTGTTACACAACCGCTAAAAGGAAGAGGCAAGGGACAGGGATTCCCCAGTGACTACAATGCCTTTGCTCAAGGCTATTTCATGCCATGTGACACACTTCTGGAGAGCGGCACACACCAAGCATCAAATGCAGACAAGGGAGTTCTAAAACTGGGTCCCACCTTTGCCACAACTTTCAACACCGAGGTACAGCCGACAGGTCCCAGCATGCAGCACTCTGTGTCATGACCGCTGGGGAATAAAGCTGGAGCAGTACAT
>NC_133772.1:22654742-22659699 GCF_003597395.2 Chelonoidis abingdonii
GCGAGCTCGGCGTTTAGGGGTCCTGTAGGGACCCGATGGTAATGTTTAGGAGGACACTGTGACCCAGAGCTGGGCGTATTTAGCGGGTCCTTTGCCTGGGCGTTAGGTGTTAGGTGTCCTGTTGTACCCGATGGTTGGCGTAGGGATCGTGGATACGGAGCTGGGCGTTCGGTCCTCGTGAATACCGGACCCTGGCGTTAGGGGTACATGATGTTCGCTGCAGAGGCTGGGGCGTTAGGGTTCTGTGGATTCTTGATTGGTCGGCGTTAGGGTTCCTGTAAGACCAGGAATGTTGGCGTTACGGGTTCCTGTGGTCCCCGGGCCTGGGCTTTAGGTGTCTCGTCTGTGGACCTGATCACTGTAGGGTCCTGTGACCCGGAGCAGGGCGTTGTTGGTCCGGTGGTCCCCAGGCTGACGTTAGGGTCCGTGGTCCCACAGGCTGGGAGTTAGGGGGTCCTGTGGTCCGGATGTTTGCGTTCGGGGTCCCTAGTGGTCCCGGGCTGGGCGTCATAGGGGGTCCTGTGAGACACCCGCAGCTGTCCGTTAGGTGTCCTGTAGTACACCCCAGGATGGGCGTTTGGGGTCGTGGCACCCGATGGTCAGGCGTTAGGGTCTGTGGACCGGAATGGTGGGCGTTACGGGGTGCTGTGGACCCAGAAGCTGCGGCGTTCAGGCGACCCTCTAGGTCTGCCGGGCGGGTGATGATCGTATGGGGGTAGTTGGCTGTGTGACCTCGCACTTTGAGGTACGGGCTCATAAGAAGCGGCTGCTGTCTGGTCTCCCAAACAGGGTGAGATTTTGTTACGTCAGTGTTTTACTTCTTAGACTTCTGTGTAAGGCAGTTAAGTACCTGGTGGTCGACACGAGCGCTTCCGAGCGTGTTAGGGGTCCTGTGGACCCAGAGCACCTGGGCGATTAGAGGTTCCTTAGGGTCGTCCCAGGAAGCGTTAGCGATGGTACCTGTGGACCACGAGGCGTGTTTAGGTGTCGCCTGTGGTGCCACGGGCCTGAGGCGTTAGGGTTCCTGTGGACCGGATAGATTGGCGTTTAGGGGTTCCTCGTGGACAGCCAGATGCTGCGTAGGGTTCCTGGGATGGACCCCGGAGACTGGGCTTTTTAAGTCGATTACCTGTTGTTCCCTACAGAGCATGCGGCGATATTCGGGAGTCCCTTGGAAAGCTAGATGGACTCGCCAAAGGACGCTTAGGGGTCATCTGATCCGTACCGAATGGTATGCTTAGAGGTCCTGTAGGAATCACCCTCCACGGAAACACGTGTCATTTAGGCATAGGTTTCGCGTGGTGCCCGCGACATCCTGAAAGGCGCTGTGCTTGGGGAGAGATGCCGTGTGGGGACGCGCTATCGCGATGGAGTAATGAGTGTTTGCACGAGAGAGGAGGTGTCAGGTGAGGAACTCTGGGCTCTGGGCGCCAGGATCTACGGGGCATGTGGACCCATAGCTGTTTATTAGGGGTCCGGTGGTCCGCACGAAACGCAGCATCGTGGGTAGTTAGGGTCCCTTAGATGTCCCACTGGCCTGAGGCCCTCTACGTATGTCGGTCCTTTGGAACCCAGAGTAGGTGTTAGGGTCCGTCGGACGAGAGCCAGATGTGTACATTCACCAGGCGGCTAGGTCATCCGGGAGGGGGGCAGGGGGAAGGGGGGGGGGGAGGCTTTGTTAGTGGTTCGTTTCATCCACGGCTGGAGCGTTAGGTTCCCGTGTGGCCCACACAGGGCTGGGAGTTAAGACGGGCCTGTGGGACCGTTGGAGCTAGGTGTCGCACTGCGGCTTAGCGTAGGTCCCTACACTGGTCCCGCTAGACGCAGAGAGGGAAGTTAGGGACCTAGTGACCACGACTGGGGAGGTCGTTAGGGAGACGCTGCCGTCGGCACTTGGCACCCTGGATCTGGGGGCGCGTTATATGTATGTCTGTGGTATACCTCACAAGTCTATTGAAGGGTCCTGTGGTCTATCGCAAACTGGGCGGACAGAGTAGGCTGGCGGATAGGAGGTCCTGTGAGAGGCTATTAAGATGCGGGTTAACATGAAAGTGTAGTCGCTGGTTCCGGGCGTGGGCCATATAGACACTGTGGCGGTGGTCTCATCAGGCGATGAGCGGTATACAGGACCGGTCCAGTGGTATGCTCGAGTCTGCTGCATTAGTGAGTACTTGCAGTGGATCACGCGGAGTGGTAAGCGTTGTTAAGGGGGTCCGACTGGGGACCGTCATCGTGGGCGTTAGCGCGGTCCTGTGGTTCCCCGAGCTGGGCGTTCAGTGATCCGTGGAGGTCCACGGGTTGCTGCTTTCCAGTGTATCTGTATGTCGCGGCAGATCCTGTGGTCCGTCAGTAGTCATCCTAACGAGCATTTTATGGTCCTCTCGTGGGACAAGCCGGTAGTAGCACTCCGGGCGTTATATGGCGCGAGTCTCCGCGGGTGGCTCCCATAGGAGCTCAGATCTAGGGCGAATAAGTCGATCGATGCATGTCGTCCTTCCTAGAGACGTGAGGGATTAGGCACACCGGCGACGTAATCAGGCGCGATCTCGGTCATGGTCGGTCGCGTACGAGGGACGAGGAGCTGGTATCGTCAAAGTTATGATCGATCACGGGTCTAGGGCTGGAATCTATCAGTTGTGATCGTCGAGTTAGGTGTCCGAGGGCACTTCTCGTGTCAGCATCTCGTACGGAACTTGGGCGTCGTAGGGGGAGAGTCATATGAGCGTGGTCTCCGCGGGGCATCGGGCAGACGGCGGATTGATAGGGCGCCAGGTCTGATGGTACCCGGTAGCGTGGGCAGATATAGGGTCCTGCTGTTTTCCCTGCGCGAGGCTGGGTGTAGGGGTCCGTGGACCGCGGAGAAGGGGCGTTATGGATCCTGTGGACCCGAATGGTTAGGCGTTTAGGGGTCGTTTTGGAGCCCAGAGCTCGCTGGGCGTTAGGGGCTCCTATCTGGGTCCCCCGGGCCTGGCATTACGAGGATGGTCCCGTGGACCTGCGACGCTGAGGCGAGTGTATTGGTCTTCAGTGGTCGCACGGACTTGGCGCGCTCGGGTGTGGTGGAGCATACGAGCCTTGGGAGCTGAGTAGAGGTCCTGTTGTGGTCCGGAGCATAGTGACATTGTAGGGGTCCTACGTCGACACCAGACTGGTAAGGCGTCTGTCATTGAGAGGGAGCAGTCCTGCACGAGCCGGAGGCTGGGGCGTTAGTGTCCTCTGTGGTCCCGGGCCTGTGTCGTATGGGGCTACCTGTTGGTCCCCGAGCTGCCAGGTTCAGAGTGCGTGCCTGATGGTGTGAACGGACTCGGCGGGCGGTTGAGGCGTTCGGTCTTACTCGGGAGCTTGAGTTTAGACGAGTCTTGGACCCGTGGCCTCTGGGCCAGATTAGGCAGAGTCCTGGATGCTTCCCCAGGGAGTTGGTGTCTAGTCTAGCGGAGTCGCCGTTTGATCTACGATGGGTTTGGAGGATCAGCGTAGATGAGTCGGCTTTAGGCAGGTCACACTGTGGGATCCACGATGCCTTGGGCGTACTGATGAGGTCAGAGTCACTCTGAGGTTCACCCCCAACGGGCTGAGCTGGCTACGGGGTCCTGAATGGACTCATATAGTATGTGTGACGGTTGTAGGGGTCACTAGGTTAGGTCTCACGGGGCTGGTGTAGGCATTGTAGGGCGGTTCACTGTGGAGTCGTCGAGTGGAAGCGTTATATAGTATCTTGCGCGAGAGGCGCTTGACAGACGCTGTGCCCTCGATGGTCCAGACTGTCGGACATCGGTTTGCGCCTGTCTGAGGCATGTGTGTCCTTCCATGAGGAACGATCCAGTATGATGCTAGGGACTTAGGCAGTTCAACTGGAGTGATCATAGCGGAGAGAGGCGGTCGATCCGGTGGTGACGTTTCGCGGCATGCGTCCCTGAGTGGACACGACGGATGGTAGGTTCTTTGGCCGGTCCTGTGAAATCAGGTACGCAAAAGAGCTCACTGGAGGGACACCTCAGGTTATAGAGAATACGGTGCGTGCTTTGTAGGGCGAACATAAGCTTTTTAATTTAGGTGGGGTCCGGTGGTCGACTCGACGGCCGCAGTGGGAGTCTAGGAGTGTCCTGTGGTCCGCCGTGGCTGGCTTAGACCTTAGGCTCGTTCCTCGTGGGAACCAGAGGCTAGGAACAATGCAGGAGAGGTCCTACGTGAGACGCCGGAGCCGCTTGTATCTTAGGAGTCCGGTGGTCTCCTTCGTGGGCTTGTTAGTATATGTGGTGCCTTTCCTGTTCTCGCCCCGGCGTTGGGCATTAGGCTGCTCGTCCGTGCACCTCCCAGGCATAGGAGTTAGGGGCTATCTCCTTTCCGAGCGCTGGACATGGCGTTATAAGTGGTGCTCTCGTGGGTCCGCCGAGCTGGGAGTTAGAGTCTGTGCGCACCGCACCCGAGTGGTATGAGGTCTGCGTTAGAGTGGGACTCGAGTTGCGAATATTTAGCGGAGTCTACGATTGGTTTTGGCCATCCTGTGGCGAACACGCGATGGCTAGGATTGGTGTTCAGCCCTGGCACCTTGTGTCCCCTACGCCTCGCTGGCGGCGTCTACTGGTCCTGCTCGTCGCGAGCCGTCTAGGCGGCAGCTGGGCGATTATGGCGCTCACAGCGTGCTTCCCAGGGCTAGGCGTTAACGGATGTGCAGTGGTCTTCACGCGACTGGTGGCGCATCTTAGGGTTCCTGTGGACCAGGAGCTGGGCGTTAGGGTTCCTGTGGCTTCCCGTCTGGGCGTTTAGGGACGCTGTGGCATCCCGAGGCACGGCGGTTGATAGGGATCCTCGCTGTACGCGACACCCAGATTTGAGCTCTGGGCTTGCAGAGGTCTCCTGTGGACCTCGGCAGAGCTAGGTGTCGTATTGTTGAGCGCTCGATGTCCCCGCAGGGGACATGCCAGCAGCGGTTAGGGGTTCCCGTGTGGACCCTGAG
>NC_133772.1:22659799-22675910 GCF_003597395.2 Chelonoidis abingdonii
AGAAATTTACCTTGTAAAAGACAGGTGCACCTGAGCCTTAGAGTAAGATGATGTGAAAGCCTGTTGAATGTATGGGGCCATATTTATCCCTGGTGTAACCCCAAGCCATGGCTGCCCATCACCCCTGGTCCCCAGAAAAGCACTGATGAGACCTTTGCTGTGTTTTCTTGTGGGATATCCAGGCATGCAGGCCCAAAATAAACCAGGAGGGCTCTTTATATTTTGGCTGACAGCGTACATTTCGTTAGTCCTCTGCAGGATCCAGTCCTAAGTACCCCTGTGAAGTATTCTCCCACTCCCCGATACCACTGAAGTCAAAGCAGTTTCTCAGCACATTTTGGGATTAGGTCCTTAGCCAACAGCCTAGATGCTGAGGTCAGAAGGTGCTATTCTGATTACTGAGTCTGACCTCCTGCATAGCACAGGTCAGAGAATCCCATTGTCTGAGTGGGTAAGCCCTGCACATCAGCTGAGCCTGGGCAGAGGTTTAACATAAGGCTCAGCTGATATTTATATTTCCTTCCCCTAGCCTCCAACAGCACCCATTGCCCCACTTTCTCCTCTCCCCTGTCCACAATTAATTTTGCTCTGAAAACCAGGTATCTGCAGCCTAGCATAGAATATTTTAATTCTTACACAGCAAAAGTATCCAGTTAAAAAAAGCCACTCAAGTGACACACTCCCTTGTTTCTGTTTAAAGAAGCAATCTCTGTTTCTGTTTAAAGAAGCAATGCTACATGATAACAAAACTCAAGCACTTAGCAAACTTTTTTGATGGGAAAACAAATTGGAGTAACAGATGAATAAATACACCAATTAATTACTCTGCTTTCTCACACACCGCAGGAATACTTACCATAGTCAAAGATCTCAGCCAGTTTCTTCTATGCATTACGGAAACTAAAGTGCATGTTTAGTAACTGTTCAGGGCTCTGTGATCCAGAGAGGAGAGGCTTAGCTTCCAGACCTGCTAAACATAGTGAAACCTTTGTTCTAAAGTCTCATTGACACTAATGGCCCTGTGCCTCACTCTGCCAGTGTAAACAGGCCTGAAAGTGGAGCCAAGTGTTACCCCACTGTGCAGGGCTAAAGCGGAGTAAAATGGCCTCAGTGTAAATGATAATCAGGCCTTCCCCCCCGCCCCCACTTCTTGGGTTGTTAGTACCCAACACACTTTCACAATGCTCAGTTAGACAGAAGGCTCAGGTGCCAGACTTTGGCTGGTGTAGATCTGGAGAGACCCCCCCTGACGTCAGTTGAGTTACTGCGGCTTTACACCAGAGTAAATCAGAGCAGCAGCTGAATCCAAAGGCCTGGATTCTCCTCTCATTCACACCAGTGCAAATCCTGACACTGGTGCCCATGAGAAGAGAACCAGGCCTCTTGTGTCCAGAGCGGCGTCCTTACAGAAAAGGCTCTGGGAGCAGATCTTCCGCTGCTGTCAGTGAAGGTAGCTCTACTGACCTTAGTGGAACTGTGCCCGTTTACCCCAGGGGAGAGTCTGGCTCCCTGTGGTACCTGGTAGAACGTCTGGTGCCCTGCCATGGAGTAGAACTGTGAGGCAGTGTAAATAATAGCCATAAATAATAATACCGCCTCCTATCGAACATGAGCTCTACGGGAGGACAAGCTGCATCCAAGCGCTCATATGTACAGAACTGGCTTATTTCATCCAGCACAAACACAAGCTTGCCTCCCTTGTTGGTTTCTCTGGGTTCACAGCCCCTCAGCTAAGGCCAGTGGGCTCTGTGTCTTAACAGCACAGCGGCCGAACAAGTTTGGCAGAAGCCATGTGCTGAGGTATCTGTCTCCCTGTGTAAGCCAGGAATGGGCTGAAACCAGCTTTGTTTCATTAAATAGCTTTCTTTGAATTCTCCAGGCTGCAGATTGTTACACAACCGCTAAAAGGAAGAGGCAAGGGACAGGGATTCCCCAGTGACTACAATGCCTTTGCTCAAGGCTATTTCATGCCATGTGACACACTTCTGGAGAGCGGCACACACCAAGCATCAAATGCAGACAAGGGAGTTCTAAAACTGGGTCCCACCTTTGCCACAACTTTCAACACCGAGGTACAGCCGACAGGTCCCAGCATGCAGCACTCTGTGTCATGACCGCTGGGGAATAAAGCTGGAGCAGTACATGCTGGGACCTGTAGTTTCTGCCAGTCTCCTTATTAAGGATGACAGTGGCTGCATCAGGATTCCTTTGGGGCCATTTGAGGGCAGTTGTCAATGGGGCCCTCAGCTGGGCAAAGCTCAGGGTGCCTCTGGCTTAGGCTGCAAAGGGGGCAGAGGGCACAGTCATAGGCAGGAACTTTGGCCTTGTCTGCTCTATGAAACACTGGGGAGAATGGGTTGGAGGGCTCAAAACAAACACTGTGGGGGTCCTATTGGGTGAGATAGACATGGCCTATCTCCACTACGCTGCAGCTGCCTGTCTCCAGCGGCCGTCACTGCATGCCCGGCTTTCTCTAACTCAGCATCTTGTGTCGGTCAAAAACCGTCTTCCTCTGCTCCTGCACTTGGCGCTTCCATCGCTGCTGGGCTCCTTCCACCCTCTCCAGCACCGTGTTGGCTCTGGCGCCGGTGGGAGTGGGAGCTGCTGCCAATGAGCGGGCCTCCTGCAATGCAAAGAGAAGGAACCGGAGGTCAAAGGGGTGAGTGGGGTGGAGGAGTGATATCTCTAATACAGAAAAAAGCTGCTCAGCGTTGGGAGACACTTTTACATGAAGAGCTATTTCGGGACTGAGATTTCCTTGCAGAGAGAGGGCCTGATTTTCAGAGAGGTGCCCAACCTCCCCATTAGACTCATCACGCCACCGGTAAGGTGGGGTTCCTAGTCGCAACACTGGGCCTTTCCGAAGCTGGGACGACCCACCATGCTAAAAGCACAGGCGACCAAGCACCTGGGAACTAAACGGAGCAGCTACCCATAGGATGGTACCACCACCGGTATCAGGCTCCTCATCCTCTCTTAGGCCACACATTAGAGTCACTGCTCCACACTGCAATATGTGAATGCATCACCCCCACGCCTGAACATTGGCCCATACATACCCTTGTGCGATGGGGAACCCACACAAACCCACATCATAAACATCTGCAGAGTGAAATCTCAAACAAAGGCATCCAGTAACTACACCGATCAGAGATTTCGGGTCCAAACTCAGAGAGAAAGAGCATGAGTGTCACGAGTTCCCCCCAAAAACCACTAAAACCGCAACCTGGGTAAAGATGTGGGGACAAGCCTAACACAAAGACCACCCCTAAGTTACAACTTCTACCCAACTCTCTAAAGTTATAAACCTTCTCATACCCAACCCCAAAACTCAACAGCCACCATTAGTCCTCACTTAGAACTCCGAATATTTGTTTGCGACCAAAAACCAAGATCGTTTACACCTACATCAATTACAGACGGAAGGGTCACCTTGCGAATACCTTCCACAAACCCTTAAAACCCTTCCTGGGACGCTTGAAAAATAATCACCAAAACCAGGCTGCCTACAGCCATGTTGAGACAGACCCAGACACCTTGCTCCATGCGACAACACTGAAAGTCAATACGGACTTCATTAAAAAGAACTATTATTTATTAAGGAAAATAATCCAGGATGGAAGTAACTTATGGGTAATAAAAAGATCTTAAATCACAAGATATCACCCTCTGGTGTTCAAGCTTCACAACTAAAGACGGAATGACTACTCATAGGGAAATGTACAACAGCCAAAAACAGACAAAGAGAACCTAACACGATTCACTTGCCCTACTTTACAGTTTCTGTGGTGTTAAGCTTGGATTATCCAGAAGTATGGTATTGGAGAGACTAGTGTACTGGAATTGGCCTTTTCCTCTCCAGAGAGGGAACACAAACAGACCAACAAAACAAATCCCCCTCAATACACCCCCACATCTGAAGTATCTTCTTCCCCATTGGGTCCTCTCCTGGAAATCAGTGCCATAGTTATTTGAGGCGCTTAACCCTTTCCGAGATAAACAACGCAATCCGTACTGCTGCCAACGCAACAAGCATACAGAAACGTTGCTACCCTTCCCCCTATATTCATGACACTGAGAAAGGACTGGAGCAAGAGCTCCTCATGCCAAAGCACAGGGTTAGATCTTCAGCTGGTGTAAACTGGTGTAGCCCAGAGGTTATAGCTCTCGGTGTTTATCTTGCATTGATACCCAGCTGAGCTATTGGGGCTGTTCTAACCATGCACTCTTGTCATTTAGTATTTATGCTGCAGCAGTGCCCAAAGGCCCTATTACGCTAGGTGCTGTACGAATGTGGGGGAAGACAAAGAACTTATATCTAATGGTATTTATATCATGCTCATCACTGGGTTATCAAAGTGCCTTAAAGAATTATGCAAACCTGTATTAGTGGACTAAATGCAGATCCTGATCCCCTCTCACTCACCCTGACGTAAATCAGGAGTAACTCCCCTAGACCTGATCCCCCCCACTCACCCAGGAGTAACTCCAGTATAATCAGTGAAGCTCCCTGATGAGGTTTTTCAAACACCAAACCAAACAGCCCCCTCAGCCTGTTTCTGATCCTGAATCTGCCCAGAAACGGACTGGCCGAGAGAATGAGAGAGCAGTACTGTTACTGAGCTACTTTCCACCTGAGCCCCTTCTGTTTCCCCCAGCAAGGGCTCTGCATGCTGGACATAAGAGGGAGCAGAGTCAGGAGAAACCCCAATAAAAATACTCACGGGGAACAGCTGTCCCTCTAACCAGGCACTAGAAGGAATAGCCTGAGGATTAGCTGGGAGAGCTGTAGAGGGAGACGGAGCTGATTTCCCTCCCCTCAGACCTCTTGCTTTCCATTCCCTCGCACCCCTTCCCCTCCCCTCCCAGGAATCTCCCCCTGCCCACTGTGTCTCGGAGCTGCTGCATTTCGGTCCTTCCCAGCCACATGAACTTGCACAAAATCTCTCCATCAAAAGGAAGCGTTACTTCCTGTAACCGCAGCTGGAGATGCTGGGGCTGGCTCTGTGCTGAAGCTCAGCATGGCTCCCCAGTTCCTGGAGGGATTTCCTGAAGGGCTTCTGGCCCCTCTCCTCTGCTGCCACATACCTCATAAGGGATTAACATGCCTTATTCGCCTCACTGAGAGCCACCTGCTAACTGTACCATCCTTTGCAGTGCCCTGAGCTGGCACAGCTTCTAAGGCCGCACAGCTGCCAAGCTTAGCAGGGAGCAGAGCAGCGGTGTGGAAGAAAGGTGTGTGTGTGTGAGGGGGGGAAATCAGTCAGTGATTAACTCCTTGGCTTCAGACCACTGTGTCAGATCCATCTGATGGTCCACTGCTCTCATGGCAGCGCAGGAACTGCAGGACCAGCACTGAAGGGGTTGAAGTCTGTGGCTGCTCATCCCAGCTTTGGTCCTGGTTAAGCCAGTGATCCAAATCTCATTTGCTCTAACAGGACCAAAAGTTGATCCATGCTCAGTGCTTTGCTCATGACTCTGAAGGATGTCATGTCAGCAGGAAGGAGGGGTGGACCCCCCAACAAGGGCTATCCCACCAGTAGATCCAGATGTCCTCTGAGAGTGTGTCCAGCCCACTTGCTAGCCAGACCCCTCATGCTCTCCAGCAGTTGCTCTCCAAGTTGCTCCCTTCCCCGGCCAACAGGAGTTGGGCTAAGCTCCTCCCAGGTTTCTCCTCCTCATGAAAGCAGCTTGGGCATGCTGGAAATCGTACAATGACCATGGCCCTTCTGAGCCACAGCAGCTGATCTGCTGCCACTGTGGTTCAGTCAGACACAGCATGTTGCAGCAGGAGACACACAACACTCAACTCTCTCTCTCAGATCTGGTGTTTCATTCCTCCGTTAGAAGAAGCATGTGTCTGTTTTTTGGGGGAAATGGCAGTTCAGATTATGGCAAAAACAGTGCTGGGAGAAACACAGGACAACAGCAGAGTGGAACAGGCTAGGAGGGGGATATGAAGTCCTCTGAGTTGCAAACCTCGGGACAGGGAGTGTTTTGCTGTCGCAGACTCAATAGAATCACTCCACTGGTATACATCTGGGGCCCACGTGGGAAGGTTCAGTCATGAATCCTAGACACTTATTGTTTTAATGAAGATTTTGCGAGCAGTTGAATAGGTCATGCCAGCAGGGGCCATCCACCAACTTCTCCTGCGCCAGTGGCTGCTTGACACCCCCATCTGCCCCTGACTCCACCCCTTGCCCCACCCCTATCAATCCTTTCCCAAATCCTCACCACTTGGAACTTCCTTCCCCAATCCCAGCCCAGCCCGCCTCTTCCCTGCTCCTCCCTTGAGTGCACCGCATTCCCACCCCGCCCCTCTCCTCTTTACCTGCAAAAAGCCTGCTGGGAGAGTGGCGGAGAATGGCATGCTCAGGGAAGAGGCAGGGCTGGGGCCAGGACTTGGGAAGGAGTCCAGTTGGGATAGGACTTTGCCCCAAATGCCAGTGCTCTCTACGCACTGCTGTTGCTCCATTGTCGGCCAGCTGATACCCCCTAGTGCACTGAGTGGCCGAGCGAAAGCGCCCCTGCGTCTTGCCCTGTCACCCACGCCACCTGTTCCAGTGCCGTCCACCCTGCTCTGCCGCCCACCCCCACTCCACCTCTTCCCCAAAGCCCTGCCCCTGCTCCAGCCATCAGCCCTGTAACCAGAAAAGTATGCAGGGACTCAGCAAAGTATGCATGTCGATTGCCCAGACTCCATTTTGCTGTAATTTTTTAACTTAAGACAAAGAGTTTCTATAGGTGGAAAGGCTATAAGGTATGCTCATCTCCATCTGGTTCCCAGTCCTCCAAGAGGTATGAAGCAGGATTGAGACGGTATCTGCCATTTCTCAATGGTCATTTGTACTCGCATGTCCTTATGGCCCTTAATGGGCCATCAAGCAGGCTAGGCAGAGCTGACACCAACTTGTCTGGGGTGTCACCCAGAAGCATAGCAAAAGTTTGAAATACAGACAGTACTTATAACTTTAAATACAAAAATGATCCATGCATACAGATAGCATAATCATAACCAGCAAACCATGATCTTGTCTTAGATGCCTCATTTGACCCCCTCCCTTTATACAAGATTTGGTGCCACTACAGGACCTTGGTTGCAACCATGTTCTATATGGTCCTAGTTCAAGTCAATAACGTGACACATGCCGTCTCAGCAAACACACTGGCTTCCTCTCTTGAAAGAGTGTCTGGGCACCTGGATTACAGCTAATCCCCTGGGAGGTGATGCACCCAGCTGCTAGCAGGGGGCCCTGCTGAGCCTGCCAGGCGGTTGAAAGGAAGGCAGGTGTCTTTCATCTTGCTCCTGAGCGGTGCTCTCCTAGGGCACAGGGGCAGGCACAGCGAGGAAGGACCCATCAACACCAACGGCTGCAGGGACACCAGACTTCCCTGGGCAAGTGCACTTGGGGCATATCTCGTCCTGCAGAACCGTCCCTTGCCATGGCTAGGACAGGGAAGGGGGCTCTCCCCAAAGTTCACCTTGGGTTCCCCTGCCTCACTGAAGAGCAGGCTGTGCTCTAGGGGTACAACGGGCAGCAGGGGGAGCCAAGCTTGTGGCTTGCCTTCAGCTATCAGCGACATGGCCTGGGGTCGAAACTCTTCCCCTGCCTGACTCCTTAAGGCCCCATATCCTGGTAATCTTCTGCCTAACCTAGGGTGGGCTCCTCCAGGGCCTGTTAACACTGAGGTGAGGGGCCCAGACATGCTGCACGCAATCCACCCCTAGGGCCGTCCCCGCTGCAGGGCTGGGATCGTGACTGGTGAATGTCCAGTGCCGCCGGTGACACGCAGCGTCTCACAGCAGAGCTCAGCATGGCTGGGCGGATACAGTGTCAGCCAGCCTGGGGGAAGAGACTCACCTCCGGCGGAGGGCAGCTGGGAGCTTTCAGCACCCAGGATACAGCACGTTCTGCCCCCTCTCAAGGCCTCGCCAGCATCCCTTCAATGGCTGTTCTCTCTCCCCTGTCCTTGTCCCCTCCTTATCCTCCTTGTGCCCCTGCTGGTAGTAACCAGGCCATTGGCTGAGGAGGGTGGCTGTCTAGGAAACCCAGAAGGCGTTGTCTGGAAGGGTCTGAGATGGCTCACCCCGCCAAGGGGGCTGCCTCGCCCCATTTCTCTGCCTCGTCTTGCTCCTGGGAGCCAGGGCCTGACCTTAGAACCTGGGAATTCACCATGGCAGTGAAATGGCAGCTGCTAGCCTCCTGGACCAGCCCTTGTTTGGGTAGTCTGCTCAGGACTGAGCTGGCCTGGAGACTGCAGCCAGGGTGGCTCCTAGAGGCCATGATAACTTCAGCCCAGAAGCTCCACTGATTGGGAAGGGATCATCTAGTGTCCAGCACCATGGTCCTGGCTTACGGAGCAGCTCCAAACAACTGACACCTAAAGGAAATGTTGGGTCCCAGAGCCGGTCGTTCTACCTCCCATAATCCGCCCCCTGCATCTCTGTTATAGCATGAGCCAGGGCTACAATTAGCTCATTACAGCTAAGCACTGTGTGTGCATCAGCTCCACTCCCCCTGCCACCTGGACTACCATTACCACCCACTAGTAACCAGCTTCATCTACGTTTCCTCTGGGGGCTGGGATGTGGTGGCCTCAAGCAATGGGAGCTGGGGGGGCGACAGACAAGGCAGGATATACAGGGCCTAATCCTGGTGCCCTTGCTCTAAAATCCCCACGGAAGTCAATGGAAGAGTCCAGAGCTGGGCTCAGGAGAGGACCAGTGGCTTTTGGACAGAGGTGTGGCAGCAAGACCACGTGTGACATGATAGCAGTTTGCCTATCTCACACGTGCTGATCCTTCTCTAAAATCCACCAGAGCTAAAGGAGATCTCCTTGAGCTACTAGCAGTAGCAGGTCCTTTATCCTCACATCACTCCCTGGCTTATACGCAAAGCCAGGAAGTTACCGTGGGAAACATCCCAAGCCAATTGAAAACCAAGCCCGTGCTTATGGTGAGCAAGACAGGGGCAGGGCAGTGGTCAGAGCTGCTCAGGGCTGGGCGTTCCCTGGCTTAGAAAGTCACTTCCAAAAGGAAGAACAATTGTAATAATGGGGCACACGCATTCCCTCACCCAGGGGGCACTATATGGATGCAGGGATCTAGCAGGGAAAAGATTAAACACTACACGGCCTGGTAGTGGGGACAGCGTAAAAAACCACCAACCCCCTCCCCGGCATAAGATGGGTTGAGGCGTGAGTGAAAGCAGGCAGGGTGGGACTGGACGTTAAGGGAAAGTCAATGGCCCAGCTGAGGCCCATCAGCACAAAGGCCCAATCAACTGCTGATCCCTAAAATGCAACCAAATGGGATCTGTCAAAGACGGGTGTGGCCTGAGTGCAGTTCCTGGTCCAGGAGGGGTCCCTGGAGTAGGGGGTCTGGGGTGCAGCCCTTGGCACCCCTGCAGAGTCAAAAGGCACCAGTTCTAGCTTTGTCAGCTCCTCTATGCAGCTCTCCTGCCTCCCAGAGCTGTCTGGGCCTTCACCAAAAGACCCTCCTTCTGCACTCCTCTAGAAGGGTATTGCTAGGTGGGGGTCACCAGGGCTGCACACAGATGGGAGCAGTTTGCATTTTGTTTGGGTCTGATCCACAATTCAGCAAATGAAAATCAATCCAATTTGCAAATGGGCAGGACCACAAAACTGCCCTGCTAACCTCTCTGGGCAGGCCTACTCTGAGCCCTGGGAAACCTGCAGCCACAGGCTTCACATTTCAGAGCACTGCGTGGACCAAGATCCAGGATTTAAAAAATAAAACAGAACAAAAAATTCCACATTTCTAGTTGGCATGTAAAAAGTGCCAGCCCCAGCAAGACCCAGGTGGGATGGGAGATGAGAAACATCAGCTATAACGACCCCTGGTGTCTGCCTGCCCTCGTTCCCAGGAGCTAACCCTGCTCTCTCTCCTCCTCTAGGTTCTCCTACCATGCCCACCACCCACCATATCACCCGCCGCAGCCCCCTGACCTCGTTCTCCTCTTCATTGTGCAGGGGCTGGGTGTAGGCATCTGGCTTCCGGATCAAGGGGTCGACCAGCATGAGGAAGGCCATGTACAGCAGCAGCGCCCCCACCACCGAGAGGTAGATGATGATGATGATCTGTGGGCACATCAAAAGGGGCTCTGGGCCCGTCGGTTGGAGATTGCAGGACTGGGGGGGGACACCCAGCCTCCTCCCCAAGCCAACCCACTGACTGATGGGCTCAGGAGGAAATATTCCCCCCCAGCCATAACTATCCATGGGATGGAGGGCAGGGGCACTGTTGGAGCCAAGGTACCAGGCTAGAGGGGCCCCTGCTGTGCTGAATGCACAATGCCTCAATGCTGGTAATGCCTCAGTGAGGTGCACTGGGGCTCCCATCCCAGCCTCTCTGCCAGTCATAGGTGCTGACTCTGTGGGTGCTTTGGGGCTGAAGCACCCATGGGGAAAAATTAGTGGGTGTTCTGCACCCGCTGGCAGGCTTGAGAGCAGACACCTGGGGGTGGCCAGAGCGGGCTGGTGATAAGAGTGGAGGGGAGTGAGGCTGGGCTGATTTCTTCGGGGAGGAAAGAGGAACCAGGAGGGCAGGGGGCTTTGCATGGAGGGCTCGGCAGGGAGGAGGAGAATGATGCGGTGTTTGGGGAAGGGGGCCATGGGAGGAGCCTGGCCAGCCTCCCAAGCTACCTCACAGCTACTCACAACAATAACAGCAGCTGAGCACCTTGCTCCATCTCCCAATGTCAATAACCTTCACACAGGGGAGGAAGTCAGTGTCGTCATCCCCAGACCACAGCTAATAAGAAGAAGGGGTGTGGGGAAGGGATGTGGAAAGTCTTTACTATGCCCCTCCCCAAACTGGCAAACAAGAAAGAATCCAGGTGAGGAATCCCTTCCTCCCCCATTGCATGGAGAACAGGCATCAGGCCCCCAGAGCAATCTCCTTTGTCCCATGTCCAGCCCTTGCGGTTCTGCCCGGGGGCGTGTGGTGCAGGGGCGCGAGCAGCCCGTCTTTACCTTGATGGTGGTGGTGCTGCGCTCCTCGTACTTGCACTCACACAGCAGGCAGTAGGCTTCCACATCGTTCCCCGGCACGGGCATCGGCTCCACCACGTGCAGGCAGTTGCTGCGTCACAAAGGAGCCGGTGTCAGCGGCGGGGTGGGGCAGGTGGCTGAGCTCCCGGCAGGTGCCTGTATCCTGGGGCCCAGAGAGCGGCCCGCCATCATGGAGAACCCTAGTGGTGATGCTAGGCAGCGCCGATAGCTTGGTGGAGAACCAGAGAGAACCACCAGGCCTGTCTGCGTCCAGCAGCCCCCTTTGTGTTCAGTCCAGCTGGGAGAGCTCAGCAGTTGCTCAGATCACTTTACATGGGAGTTGGCCACGGGCTGGCTGAAGCTCTAGGTGCCCCAGATACTCGCCCCCAGAGCTGGGGCTGGAGGAGGATGGCCTCAGCCAGTGCCTTGGGGTCAGGTGGCTGTGCCTCTAAAGCCACCCCATGCTAATTAGCCCTCTGAACAAAGAGGCTAAGGCCTGAATGGGCCCTGGAGGCTGATTTCCCCCACAGAGGGGCAGGGCTGAGGCATAGGGGTGGCTTGCGGGGAATCTTGCCCTGCTGCTATTCCTGCTCTGGGGTTAAACAGATCCCTCAGGCTCCAATCAGGCCAGCCACTTTCAGCCAAGCGACTGGCTCCGCTTGCTCAGAGATCTGAGCCAGCTCCAGCTTCTAGGCACCCCCAGGAGCACTTGGGTGCAAACTCTGGGTTATCTGGTAGGTCACAAGTGCAATGAGTTTTCTGGCCTCAGCCTAGTCAGTGAATGATTATGGTCCACATGACACAGCACCATGACATGACAGTCCTTTGGGTAGAAAAGGCCTGGCACCGTAGCTTATGTGAGGACTGGAGGCGTGGCAGAGCCATGTGTGTGGGGAGTGGGGTGGAGTCCAGGGCTGGCTAGCAGGGGCTTGGGTCAAGACTGAAGGACACTAGCAGAGCTGTATGCACAATGCAGATAGGTGCTTCTGTGCCTTGCTCTTGTCAATAGCTCCCAGACCCCAACCCCTTTCAAAAGCATTCAGTTCCCATGCACTGCAGGAAGAGAAGAGCGGCTTTTGTAGCACGTGCAGGAACAAGCCCCAGCTCTGCCTGTCCAGGACAATGCTGCTGCCCTGCGTTGCCTCGGAGGCAATGTTGAAGCCCAGCTGTGGCCCAGTTATGTTAGCAGCACGCAGTGGAGGCCGACAGCCTGGGTCATCACTGTCGCTGATTTCCACGAACCACTAAACACGCACCCGGAGGAAAACCCTTGACAGTGTAAGTTCACTGCAGCCTGCCATTTGGGGAGGAGCACGTACTTCTTGTACATGGTGGGTTGCAGGGCTGCTCCTAGCAGGTCAGGCTCTGAGTCTGGCCAGATATGGACTGGCTACAGAGCTTCCGTTCCTTCTCAGGCCTTGGCTACACTTGAGAGTTACAGCGCTCGGTGGTGGACTTACAGTGCTGTAACTCACTCCCCGTCCACATTGGCAAGGCACATACAGCGCTGTATCTCCTTGGCCACAGAGCTGCAAGTACTCCACCTCGACGAGAGGAATAAAGAGAATAGCATGCTGCTGCAGCGCTGGGTGCCAGTGTAAACGGGAATAATCTTACTATGCGTTAACTGACCTCTGGAACCTTCCATAATGCTTTTAAGGTAAGGTCCGCTGTTTGTTTTGTTGTGAACTCTCCTGAGCTGCTTATCAAAAAAACAACATAGCTACTGTTTGCTGTGAATGAGCTCCCTTGGAAGGCCCTAGTGTTTGCTTGAAGAGAGGGGAAGGAGGGGCTTGAGAAGAGAAGCAGTGTGGCGGGGAGGGAGGCAGGGAGGGGTGGTCCCTTTCGGGAAACTGCTTAATCTGGTCTGCGAGCAAAAGACAAAGAGTGCTGTTGGAGGGGGCGGGGTCAGAACTTGCAAGGCAGCTGCTGACAGAGAGTCGGCTCCAAAAAATCCACTCTCTCACCCCCCACGCTCCCTGGCACACTCCACCCCACACACCCCCTTTTGAAAAGCACGTTGCAGCCACTTGAACGCTGGATAGCTGCCCAAATGCACCGCTCCCAATGCCGCTGCAGATGCTGCAAATGTGGCCACGACCAGCGTGCTGGTAGCTGTCAGTGTGGCCAGACTGCAGCGCTTTCCCTACTCAGCTGTACGAAGACAGGTTTAACTCCTAGCGCTGTACTGCTGCAAGTGTAGCCATACCCTCAGAGAGCCCCACCGGCTGTGTTCAGTGCGAGGGCCTTTAATCCTCTGCCACACCAGCATGGCTGAGGTTAGGTTACATAAGGCATGTTATGCTCCATGCCACCTAGTGGCTGGACAGTATCATACAGATTAGCATCCCATTGCCAGGAGGAGAGTCATGGGGCAGACCCTCAGCAGGTGTAAATCAGTAGAGCTCTGGTGATCACCACAGAGCTATGATGATTTACATCAGGTGAGGCTCTGGCCCAGAACCATTTGTTCTGGTCTCTTGTGCTTCTCTCCCCCAAGGTGGCTGCAGCCCTCTCAGTATCAGGGTGCTTGTATTGGTATAGTTATGTCCCTACAAGAAAAGGAAGAAGCTACCCAGGTAAAAGGCACCTGTACAGCAGTATAGCTGGGTCTATGCTCAGGGCTGCTCCGATTTAACTAGTCCTGGAGAAAAAAAACCTCTTCCCCCTTGTGGAAATAGTCAAATCAGTGGAAAAAAAACAAACAAACTGTAGAAGTGGCCTATGCCAAGAGACAACTGGTGCAGACAGACAGGATCCTGGTGAGAAACTAGCTTCACTGACCAGATGAGTAGAAATCATGAGGCTAAATAGCTCTAACTTACTCAGTTAATGGGCCATCATTGTAATGTTCAGCCCCCCAGCCCTGTCGCTCTCCTGACATAAACTAACAGATCTCTGTGCCTAGGCTTGGCACCATTTAATTTTTATAATCTTGACAGATAATAGCAATGTTGGTTCTGAAGCACTTTTTTCAATTTTTAGTGATTTAAATGTTCACAGTTGTGGGAAATCCTGGAGGGGGGCGGACAATAATTATTTAATGACAGTAGATGTTGAGATTCAAAAAGTTAAAGCTACCTAACTGGTACCCTGCTCTAACTCCAGCTTGACAACACATTTTAAGGTGTGACTTTAATGAGCTCTCAAGGAGCATTTTTCTTACTTTGCCTGTCTGTACATTTCGATTACTATTGATGGAAATATTCTGTCCTTGCCTTGTGTGTCTCTTGCGAAACTGATGTTTACTTACATTTACTGATAACAAACATTTACAGATAAGCAAAGAAAAATGGTCCTTGAGAACGGATTAAAGTCCTGCCTTCTGAATGTGTATGAAACATGTTATAAAGCTGGAAATCAAAGGAACCGAAAATGATTCAGCAAAACGCCTCCCTGAAAATCATTCAGCAAAATGCCCCATATCTTAACACAATAAAATCTCACCCCATGCCCCCGAGGGTGTGAAATACACACTGCTATGTAAACCAGCCTGAATACAAGCACAAAGAGGTCATTAGATAAGGAACAGTCTGCTCACTGATGCTCAAGGGCCTTTGTTCAATCCAGGTTGTGGCTTCAAAGTGATCATGACACTGTGCAGACATCCACAGAGGACACCCCCGCAGCGAGGACACTTTCTTCTTAGCCCTGGGATTTGGCAAATGGCTTTAGCGCTCAGGAACGAGCCAATTCCAGATTTGCTGAGAGTGCAGGTATGGGATACTTAGGTACTGAGCTGGTTTTTCCTCTTCCACCCCCAGCTCTGCCAGTGTCTCAGGCCACAGCCCCCCTGCTTTGCCAATCCCACAGATGTGCATAATCCAAACAAATGGAGTGCAGGGGAAATAATTCTGAACATAAGCAACGGAGCAGATCTGATTCTCTGCTCAGGGTAACTGAAGTCTGTATTACAGAGCAGAGAGCCAGGCTTGCGGCAAATGTGAATTGATCCTGAAGCCATGAATTTCTCTCTCTATCTACTTATGGGATCGTCACAACTGCACTATCTGTCACGCATGGGTGAATGTAACCTCACTGTCACCTGCAGGTAGTGAAATATTATTCTCATTCTACAGGTGGGGAACCAAGGCCCAGAGAGATAAGTGACTTGCTGAAGGTCACCAGGAGAGTCCGTGACAGAACAGAGACTTGAACCCTGGTCTCCTGGGGATCACCAGTGGTTAAAGTGTGTGCAAGGGCCATGCTTTGTTCAGCATCCCATTTCCAGTCCTTCAAGGCACAGCCCGAACCACCACACAGCCTAGTGCCTTAACCACAATGCCATGAAGAAGCTGAAGTTGGTTCTTTGCTTCCCTACTTCACTTCCTGTTTGCAACAGAAAGCTGATGACTTCAAGCAGGAGGTGATTCTGCTCCAGTCCGTAGAGTGCACCCTGTGCACAGGACAATGCGCTGCAGCTGTGCAAGACAGAGATGCTGGGGAAACGGCCAGGCTGCCAACTTTAGTAACCAAAGAGCAACCCAGAGAAGGAAAGGCCCTATGGCCTTAGGGTATGGCACAGATACACTTATTGCAGTGGTGCACTGTGGGTATTTTAAACCAATCAGGTGGATGCATCACACATGTTTAGGTTCATTCTCCTCTCATTCTTTATTTTGCAAGGTGGTTTAGTGGTCAATGCAGGGGATTAGGACTCACGACTCCTGGGTTCTGTTCCCAGCTCTGCCACTGACTCACTATGTAACATTGACAAGTCACTACCCAGCTTAATGCCCCAGTTTCCCCATCTGCAATATCTGGCTAATGATACTTTATAAAGTCCTTTGAGAACTACACTAACAGCTCAGCTGTTCCGGGGGCGGGGGGGGTTAAGATGGTCCTAAAGCCTTTCCGCTGTCATCCTCAGAGCACAAGGGCGATAGGATACTAGACTCTCCAGAGGGTGCAGGGCCATGGAATCCTGTCTGCCAGACTCCTCTCTCTCTCTGGATGAGCAGAGTGCCCATCACCATGCTGTGTAGAGACTGGTGGTGTGTAAATAGCTAGCGAGGGCTCAGCTAAGCAGCTCCACCCAGCACGATCTGTTACACATGGTCTCTGACCTATTTCCATTGCAGAAGGATGGAACCCA
>NC_133772.1:22677764-22696578 GCF_003597395.2 Chelonoidis abingdonii
CAGTATAAACTCTAGCAGAGTCCTAGCTCTACTCTAATTAAGGCTAGGAACTCTTTCTGTCTAAAGACTTGCTCTTCTAACAGCACTCTGAAGATTCATTTGTGGAATTGCCAAGTGTTTCCCAACACCACATAGGCAAGGAAGGTTCTTGCCTTCCAAAAACTCTCCCCACAACTTTTTTTTTTTTTTTCCATAAGTTTTCCCTCCACAGCAGGAGTTGTCTGTGGGGTTTGTTTTAGGGCTGCAAAAACAATGCAACCCTGCAGAGTTTGCATTATCAACCCAGTGATGACCAGTCACCAGTAGCTTCATGAGTGGAGACTGTTTCCCACAGAACTGGGAACTGGACTAGGAAGACGAATAAAATAAGCTGGTTCAATGGGGTGCTCTGCAGCTGCTACTGCAATAGAAATGTTAAATATGGCCCCAATCCTTCCACTAGGCTCCTTGACTGCAGATCCAATTGCAGGAGGGAGACCTACTAGCATAGTGCATTGATCACATGGCTAATGAGAGCTATAGCTGGATTTATTCTGCTTAAATCAAGGTCCTGTGATGATGATTCATACCCCAGAACAGACACTTGGATTTGTCGCCATGATTCTGTCTGTGTTAATTTGCTGCCTTGTTTCTCATGACTCTCTTCCTCTTTGCACTAGTGATGTCTAACATAGCTTAGCAAAACAGTTTATAACACACACACCCCCTATACTAGCCAAGCAGACAGAGTGAGTGATGTGGGCCTGCTCTAACCCTATTACAGCCACGGGGAGTCTTTTCCTGGGTTGTGTTGGACTTTGGATCAGGGCCTCTGGAAGCCCAGAACTGCATTTAACATGGTCTGAAGCGCAGGGGAGAGACAGCACTGTGAATTAGTGCCACAGCCCTGATCCATCACCCACCAACTTCCCTTCCTCCTCCAATAATCACTGCACAATGCAGCTAGTGTTTGAGTCTCGGCTTAAGTAACACTGAAAGTCTTGTGCCCCTGTGAAAGTTAGTCACCCCGCTGTGGCATGAGAGGCAGCAGCTGGGCACCCCCCTAGCTCCACGCTGAGATGGGCTTGATGCTAAGTTACTCGCGCTGCTTGGTACATGGCTGAGCTTTCCTGGGAGATCTAACATCCAAGTAATGACCAGGCATGACCTTCCTTAGTCTCTGGTTTCTCCTTTAAGACCCATTTGTGTTTCCTAGAATGTCAAACTCCCTGGCCATTTAGTAGGGGAGATAGATCCCACCAACCAGTGTGGATGGACCATGCAGTGCTTGCTTATTGCTGGGGAGGACTTTTCTAGAAGGGATGATGTGGACCCAAAATGGCCAAGTTAGAAACATTAACACATGCAGGAGGAGGCTGTGAAGCATCACAGGAAGAGCCAGTTGCTGTCATCCTGGGGCCCCAGACCAGACACTGGCCAAGCTCGTGACTCATCCTGCCGGATTGGAACCTGGGGGCTGCACCCCTGTGTGTGCCAGGCTGTGTGCTGGCTTACAGCAGAATGTGGGGCAGTTGGGAGCAGCCTCTGGCCCTGCCTGTCTGTGCTAGGCATATACAGATGCCAGGGATGGAGGAACCACCCACCTTGGAGCAAGGTTTTGCATCTTTAGCCTATTAAATTTTTAGTTTTCTGTCCCTTTTGATTAGCAGGTGCACAGCATCCTGATGAAATGCTGCGAGACCGGCCAAAGGAAGGGGTGAGCTTCCATGTGGTCATACTTACTCAGACAGGAAACTGGCCCTCCCCCCTCTATAAAGTGAGGAGTAGTCCCACCCTTACCGGACAGCAGAAGCAGGAAGGCCATTGCTTCCAAGGCCAGAAGGGGCCCTTGGGATCATCCAGTCTGACCTCTTGCACAGCATGGGCCAGGCCAGGTAGCCCACAGCTTGCAGTTCAATGGATAGCCCTCCCCAAGCAATGAGGTCTAACACAGACTGGTAGAGGAGCACCCGTGCAGAGAGGCAAGGGGTGCTGCAGTGCAAGACCAGAGCCTAGAAACCGAATCCTTTGTTCCTTGTTCAAATGTAGGTCTTGTTGCTGTGGGGCCATTATGCCCCTTCTCCCCCATTTAATATTATCACAAAAGGGGCCTCCCTCACCCTATGGAAATTGCAGCCTTCATCCTAAAAAGCACTAATCAGCTTTGGAAAAAATCTCCAAGCAAGGTGGTGATGCATCTCTGAAGACTGTCTAGGCTGCATGTGCTGTCAGGAAGGCCCTGAGAATCTAGTCCATGTGACAGCTAACAAGAAACTCACCTGAGCAATGACAATGCTGTACATAATGAGCCACAGCTATCCCTTGGAGAACCTGCTCTAGAGCCATTAGATAGGTATGAAACTGCTATCAATCCTTGTGCCTTTGACTCATGGTTCCGCTGCTAAGGAAGGACCTAACCTGCTGTACTTCTGGCTAGGATGTGCAGTGCCTAACAAAGGCAGCAACTCAAGCTAATTAGTTTCCAATTAATGTGCAGATTAAAATTCTGCTTGAATCCATTATGTCTTTCTGTGGATCCCAACAGACAGTACGCAGCTGGCTGTGCACAGCCCACAGTGCACGCACGCAGTTACACTAACCAGTAGTCAGCATTAAGGATTGCAAACCAAAATGCCAACTGCTGCACACACATCTAGTTTGCATTTTAAAAAAACAATTAGAATCATAAGACTCACCTTGCAGCCGAATTGATACCCACCTCAGCAGCAGCTCCTAGCAATGATGGAAGCCACGCTCCCTTACCACTGATTGGCTCCCTGCACTGATACTCTCTGGTCTGTATCATAACAGACATCACCTGCTACCAGCCAGAAGTCCCGGCCTAGGGCTGAGCTAAGGGACCATGGATCATTTCTCAACCCTGGTGTGGCAAGAAAAGAAATAGTTGCAAAATGTGAAGCACTAGTGCAAAGCACGGTGTGAATGTGATGTCAAAATGCCACGTGGTGGGGGAGGGAGAAACAATCATCAGGGAATCATTGCATGAAGTAAGGGGGAAAGGATGGTCTTGTTAAAGCACCAGCATGAGAGCCAGGATGAGGTTCACCACCTGCCCAGGTTTCCCCAGCTCATCCTAATTTAACATTCAGTGGGCAGGTTTGGTTGCTAGTCCCAGGACTAAAAGGAGGGGTCTCATGGAAATCAGGATCGTGGACTGACATCTCCAGGAACAATGTTGGAGAGCCAATGCTCCCAGGTCAGCCCCTGATTGACAGAGCGGGCCGGCTAATCAAGGAGTCAGGGAGGCCACGGGGTGGTCTTCCTCCTGAGCTGGACTTGTTCTGAGTCAGAATTGGAGTGGGGCCGAGCTTAAGGGTGAGAGCAGGGGGCCCAAAGCTGAGCTGATGGAGCAAGCTGCAGCCCCAAAGCCAAAAGCACAGCTCCGAGTGAGCAGACTGCCCCTGGGAGGAGAGCCGTACACCCAGAGCCAGAGGGGCCAGAGAAGAATGCAGCCAGGGGAGCTAAGGCCAGAGCAGCAGCAGCTTGCCGTTTGCTGAGGCAGTGTGGAGCTGGGGCTTGAAGTTAGTCGGAGCCAGGTTGGTGAGCAGCTGGGGGAAAGTCAGGGGGACCCTGGGCAATTGGCCCAGCACAGCAGACACTCAGCAGAGGCCCTGCGGTAGACTTGAGGAGGGGGATCGTTAACCCCTGACAGGGCGGAGGTTGACGCTGGGGAGAGGAGGTCCTGCCACTCAGAGCCTGGGAGTGAGTGTGTCCACCGCAGAGCAAGTTGTCCAACCTGCCAGCATCCCTGCAGCAAGCCGGGCCCGAGAAGAGGCCTGGGACCTACAGGAACAAACTGTGAACTGCCCTGACATTCCAGAGAGCTATTTGTAATGTTATCTGCCACAGAGCAGGGTGATGTGTTTTTCTTTTAACCTTTCCCATTTTTTCCCTTATTCTTTTTTAAATTAATTTTTTAATTATAACTTTGTATTGCTTATAAATTGATGATGTGATCAGTTGGGGTCCGGGAGGTGCACATGCAAAGAGTACTTCGGAAGTGGGGCACTCTAGCCCCTTGTCCTAGGTGGACCACAACAGGGTTGGGGTTGAGCCCCAGAAATCCTGGCCCAGCCTCGTTGGGGTTATCAAGGGCCTTTTGCCAGGACAGGAGAGTGGAAGGGAGTTCCTCTAAGGGCAGGGAGGCCTCTGGGTTAAAGGATGTTGTGGGCGATGGACTCAGATCCTTTGCCAGCCCACTTCATCGGGGTAGTGCGAAGGCCCAGGAAAGTCCCCACAATGCAGGGCCTTCCCCCGCTTACACAAGCTACTCAAAAAAGGTATGCTCCTAGGAACTCGTGTCAGAATGCTCTACACGGTCAGCTGACCGTCCTCTATGGATTCAGGATCCTTCCTGCTGCCCCAGCATTTTGTACCCTCAGAGGTGGCAAGTCTAGTCGTGACTCATAGATTCTAAGGCCACAAGGGCTATGAGATCTGCAAAAAACACTGCCAGGCACTAATGAAATGTGTTAGGTTTCTTTTCTCACAGGTGAAAGAAGCGCTACCCAAAGACCCTAACAGCCATACCATTCCTTGGAACCAGGAGACTGGATATTATGTAAAGATCCACCAACAAAGACTGCTTTGGCTCCATGCTAGAAAGACCCTTATTAAGTCCTGCTGACTACCAACACCACTGTGAAGTGCCAAAGACGGACTGCATGAACCCAGGATTCTCACTGCAAAAAGACCTCTCCACCTTGGAGGGATTCTCCTGCTGATGATTAGCCTATTCCTCCTCCTAGCTCTGCTGTGCCTTCTGGACAGCAGGGAAAAAGGACAAGGTGAAGTGCTAGTAACCTCTCCCTTGTCCGCTGACAGATCTACTGTGCCTTTGAATTTTTCTAGAAGAAGCAAAACCATTACAGGGTGATGTGCTGGTAACCTCTTTCCCTGTAGGATGCTGAACCACGACTGTTTCGGGGAAGAAGAAGAAGGAACACTCACTCCACTGACATTGCCAAAGTCCAGGAATTCCTGACTAGAAAGGATATTAAGAAACTGATCCTGGTGAAGAAACAAAAAATTATACACTGGCAGAAAGAAATTTGTGGACCCATGCTTGGAATGTGGTATTGATTGGATTCTGGGGGTTATTCCACAGGCTTGCGTCCTGTGTTTTGGATAAATCCTTCAGCATGTATTGCTCTCTTTAAGTGGATTTTAAATAACAAATACCAAAGCACCTTGTTGCCACTGCCTCTGCCATCTCCTCCATTACACTATCACCCGTGTAATACATCCAAATACAGATAATGCTATATATTACCAATGGCCAAGGCCTTCACCCTTTAGTGATTTATTTAAAGACTGTTTGGAAAAGAAAAAATATTTTTAAAGTTCAGGATATCCCATATAAGTGAACAATTGAGTGGAGAACAAATGGATCAGTGAAAATAGAAGTATATATCAATCATCACTAAAATGAACCCCAAGGATCTGTAATTGAAATTGATGGGTTCCATAAGTGAAGCAGATATGATGGCTATTCTGGAATTTGTACTGGTTTACATGAAAGAAGCCCTTATTGTTGTTTGGTCACCCAATTAGTGAATAATCAGAACAAATAGGCCCCATCGAGTTTGTTCTGCCACTGGAAATTTTATTGTATTGGGAAACCATTCCAGTGACTAATAACGTAACCTTGTACCTTATAGCAATACACCCCCTCCTATGCTATTAATGTTAATGCCTTTGAAAAGTATCTGAGAAACAGTTTAAAGTAACAGACGAGTGATATAGTACTACCAAAGGAGAAGATGGTATTGAATATCACTGGAGGCTGGGAAAGGCAATTGTAGGGGATCTAATATGTTTAGAAATTCAGGATTTCCTGAATGACCAGGCCCTGATGGCCAATTTGGAGTGATTGCTTGAGCACTAAGACCTTGGCCCATTGCCTTACAGACAAATTCAGGAATACATCTGATTCTCGTGGTCATGGAGACCTACTTGGAGACTTCTGGGTGGAAGTGTGGAGCATTTACGAGTAGCTCCCTTTTCAAAGCATTTGGACCTGGTTTTAGTGGGTGTGGGCTTCCCACATACAATGAATCCTGGGTAACAGTCCAGTGGGGAGGATGCATGTGGACTGGATTATCCACCGTGAGACATCAGGGAAAGATTAGAACACCTGGTATACCTAACTGATTTTATAAGTCAGTGCCCCTAGAATAACACCTGATATTTTGGATAGGAATAGGGGGGGGAGGGGTCAATGGACATTTTGACTGTTAGAACCTCCTTACAGCTTCAGTGTATCCATAACTGAAGCCAGGGGAAGTTGTCACTGTTCATTGATAACGTTTGCTGGAGATGTAGAGGGCAAGGAACTATCCTGACAGGACACCTTACTTTTTCAAGCTAATGATAGCTGCGTGTATGTTAAAACCACCACACTGCAAGATATACATTTTAATCTCCATTGCCTGCATGATAATCATATATGTTACTGGCCTGCAGATAGAATTTTGCAAGTAGCCTTAGGTTCCAGATTATTTTTTTAATTGGACTAGTTTAGTACTGAATGGTTTCAAGATTTGCTTCATTGTTACCAGAGGTTCAAAAGAATCTCTGAAGTAAAAGGGCAAATTTATGTTTCAAAATATTATATCTAGCTGAAAAACCAACGCTTTCATACAGCTTATAGAATGTTTACTTCATGTCCTAAGTATGACGTATTGTGCTTTGTGACCAAAACCGTACAACAACCCCATCATATTATTTGCTATGGGAATGTTAGGGCTTGTATTGCTTAGTTTTTAGGATTATGTTGTTGTTGTTGAAAAGACATAATAATAGATACCTTTCATGTCCATGCTAATCATGCATTGTCATTACATCCAGTCAAACCCCCTAAGGTTGAAACATCTGATGTAGAATCAGAAAATCCGCGCTTAATGCAAATAGAGGTTTGAAAATATCTGTTGTACTAGAAGGACAAAAAGGGGGAGTGTGGAAGTACAGAAAGAAACTGACAGGGATTTGTCGGAGATCTTAATGCATGACAGTCTCTGTTGTGGCAGAGTTAGGACTGGCTGTAACCTTAATAACATGAGCTTCGTAGAAGCAAGGATTGTGTGAGGCGAGTGGAAAAGAACTGTGTGAGAAGTTGGTTTTCGACCTTTGTGTAGATTAATACAATATGTAGACTGGCGTCTCTCAGAAGTGAGAAAACAAGGTATCAGGATGACCTATGTATAAACAAAATGCAGCTGTTGTTTTCCACGCTATATCTCTTGATCATACCCTTAATTTTGAGGACCTCCTCCAGACCTTGGGTAATGGTTTACTAACCCTTTTCCGTACAATGTCAAATGATTATTTCTCTCTTTTCTTCCTATGTATTATTGGGTAATAATGCAATGTGCAAAATGTCTCTGTAATGCTGTGACTAGGACTCTGCTGCCCATACAAAAGACCAGTATCTATCCCCTCCAGCTTTGATCGCAAAGTGCGTGATGGGTCTGACAATCTGGGCTTGTCAGGCCCGAAGAGGGTGTTGGTGTCACTAGGCATAAATCTAGGTAGCTCGGGAGGGTGGAAGATCACAAGTGTGCCAATGAAGCCTCCTGCTTGGCCTCAATGAACCATTGTTCTTCCATGTTAAACACTTTGTTGTAACCTAGTGTAACCTAATGTACTAATAGCTGCAAAATGTAGTGTTAGCAGTTAGTTTTCAGTTGTAATAGTCAGTTTTGCTGCTGTAATACATTGAAGCTAGGCTAAAGCACGCTCAAGGCCGTTTTAAGATACTGTATACATGTCTCAGCAGCAGAGAGGGGGAGGAGGGGGGGTGAAGACAGAAAGATTGAGTGAAAAAAAGATACTGCAGCTGGATGGGAAAGGAGGGGGAGTGAAGATCAGCTATTCAGCAAGAAAAAGTTTTGTAGTAAACATGGGATATAAAAGGAAGAAACTGCTTGTTTTAGTGTGCAGGATTTGAAATTGCATTCTCCTCGCACCTTATTTGAGCTCAGATAAACTTGTGTTTTGCTTCTTCACCCTAGTATGTTCATTAGTGCTACGCATTCGCATCGGGGGCCACGAACTGCTGTTGCGTAGCCTCTGGCACTTTGTGCCAGCAACAGAGGACTGTGTGAAGTTACTGGTAGCCCCCTTAACAGCTTACAAGCAGCCAGTAGGGAAAGCAGAAGCCTCAGGTACACAGTAAACTGAACTTTTGAACTATCTCCCCTTATCAGTTTTGAGGCAGTTAGTTGAAGCTGTTCTTTGTCGGTTTTAGCTGAGCAGGTTGCAGGAAGTACTGGATCTAACAACCACCAATCAAGTGTTAACATGGCAAGGGGTCTTTGTCTGAATTGTGTATAAAAAGTTTTGTGAAATTTGTAGGCGGCAGAGCTTTTTGTACCAAGGTACAAGGCTCCCCTTTCTTCTGTAGAATAAAGCAACTTTTCCTTATCCCTGCCTGGCTGTCATTGGCTCTCAGCTAGGCGGACCAACATTTTGGTAACAGGGGTCACACCCCAGCCCCTAGCCTGGGGCAGGAGGGAAGCTAGCGGGTGCACCCAGCCCTGGCTCGGGGGACAGAGGTGGGGGGGTTGCTGCAATAGAGCTGACACGGGTGCTAGCTTGAACTAGAGACGCGCTCCAGCCTGCACCTCCAATCCCTTCAAACAGTTGGGAGGGGGAGGATGGCTAGAGCGGACTCGCCGTGCAGGATGCCGCTTTCCAGCTGCTTCCCAGGCAGCGGGCCGATTCAGCGAGCTTCCGCGGGGACGTGCGACGGGCTAAAGATGCAAGGAAATGATGTCACTCAGTGGGCGGGCCGGGGGAGAGCTGCGTGGGTGGCGGGTGGTTGTGTGTGGGCGGGCCGGGGGGGCGTGGGTGTATGTGGGGCGGGGGGCAGAGTGGCTGTGTGTGTTGGGCGGGCGCCCCATGGCTGCCGTGGGCTGCATCGTGAAGCTGGGGGGCAGCGCGCTGACGAGAAGAACCAGCTGGAGACGCTGCGGGCCGAGTCCCTGCCGCGGGCGGGGCATCGTGCGGGGGCTGTGCGGAGCTGGCGCCGGGAGCTGCATTGTGGTGCACGGAGCAGGGTAGGAGGCGGCCCGCCGGCGTCCGGTGCTCGCCCGGCCCGGCCTGTTCCCACCCACCCAGCTCTCCAAGGCACAACCCCCCAGCGGGATCCGAGCCAGGGAACGAGCGAGGGCTCGGGCTCAGGCCCCGGGGTGAAGGACACGGAGGGCTCCCCATTACTGATCCAGGAACAGCCGGGATGAGGAGAAATGAGAGCCCCTAGCGGAGGGAAGTGGCTCTGTTCCTTGGTCAATCTCACTGCAGTCCCTGGGGGGGCAGATGTTAACACTGCTCTACACAGGTGTATCCATGTAAGTTGTGTCTGGAACTCAAGAGTCCTGATACCTTGTCCCATGATCTAACTACTAGACACTTTGCCTTGTGGATCTGCTAGAGATTTTTAACTCTCTTCGTTTCTACGGGGTGGTGGGGGTCTTGATTTGCCATTCAGAGTCCTGAAACCTGTCTCCCACTCCCTTCTGATTTACCTTCTTTGCTTTACATTCCTCCCAGAATTTAAAACACCATCTCACCAAAAATCAGGTTCAGAGGACTTTTGGAGTCAGTCTTGCTTCACTGGCAAGAGGGGTTAGTTATGCGGCACCATAGCCCTGCAGCGCTTCCAGTTTTGCTAGACTACAGAATAAGAAGAAATTGAAAATAAACACACGCCTTCCTTATTATAATGCAGATAGCCAATAGAGTGAGTACACTTGTTTCAAAATACTGACCAAGAAAGTCAGCATGTTTACATTCAAAACAAACCAGCCAAACAAAAACTCTAATATAAGCAGACTAGACAATACATTGGATTAATAGAGTGGCATTCTGTCTTGAGGCCTGGGTTCAAATTTGTCTTGCTTTGGGTCATTAGCGATAAGACTTTAGTGGTGCAATCTTAGGTTGTTTGTATGTAGTGGCAGGGAGGGTGTCCTTGGCTTCTGTTTGCCAGAATCTGGGAATGGGTGACAGAGGATGGATCACTTGATGATTCCCTGTTCTGTTCATTCCCTCTGGGGCACCTGACATTGTCCACTGTCAGAAGACAGGATACTGGGCTAGATGGGCCTTTGGTCTTACCCAGTGTGACCGTTCTTATGTTCTTATCCAAGCGTCCACACTTCATTGTAAATGCAGGGTCTGCAGGACCCAGGCTTGTGGAGTCCGTGTTTCGAAGCGTCCACACTGCATTGTAAACCTGGGCTTACAATTGCCAGGCCTGGGTCTCGCAACTGTGCTAACGCATCCACACTGCACTATGCAGATCTTGTGACTCGGGTCTGCAGTTTGATCGATGTCCACACTGCAAAATGACAGGGCTTGGCCCAGAGTCACAGCAGGACTCTCACTCTGACCACTCCCCGCAGCAAGCTCCTAGGACCAGGGTCCTGAGTGCTTACTGACCTGAGTCAGACTAATTTGTGTGTGGACGGAAGGGGGACTAGGGCTCCACCTGAACAGAGCTGGGCTTAGTGTGCAGTGTTGTGATACCCTGAAGTTAGTCACTGTGGTGTGGTCTCTCAGCCTAAGGAGCTTTGGATGGGAAAGGGTAGAGCAGACAGTGGAAGGAGGGGGGCGAAGTAAAGATGGGCCAAAATTAGATCTGGGATGGCTTTCACAATAAGTGTTGTTTGGATCTGGGGTTTGGGGGTTGGCCTGTCTGATTATAAGAGACGTGGGAAGAGAAGGATTTTCAGATGAGGGTGCTGTCGAAGAATAAGGAAGTGTGAAAGGCTTGGAGGTAGGAATCTAGAGTCATGGTCGAGGTTGAGGGGATCAGTGGAGCAGTGGGATGGAGCGAGCCAAGCTTGTATGAAGAACGTTTGATAGACGAGCCTTAATGCTAGAGAACCAGGTGTGAGATTGGGCATTTCTCCATAGCAGCGCATCTGCAGCTGTTACTCTGTGATAGCAGCTCAGACAACCTGGTGATGCAGTTCATACGCTGAACGCAACCTCCAGCTCTACTCAGTGTCCAAAGACAATATGTTTGTGGCACTAATGCAACATGACTTGCAAAGCCTCATACATGGTGTGTCTACCCACTCTGTCATAGTAGATGGGCCAGAGTCTAGCCAGCCTAGCTGTGTGTAAGGCACCCGTACTGCAACACTTAGCCCTGTATCCGCCCTGGTCAGCCACCCCAAGCTCTGGGAGGCTGGCTCCACAACTGCCACCTGATGTTCCAGGGAAGATGGCCCTTGCCCAATGCAGATAGCCGGAGTGCAGTGCTGCAAGGTGGCGTGGGGGAGGGATCCATCTCTGCCCAGTCGCTGTAGTCCCATGAGATCAGGGTTAGAAGGGTGCTTGGAGCCTGCTTACCCACTTGTCAGGGCTGCTTATTTGATCATTGGGGGGTGACCGCTCACCAACAGCATCTACTGCGCTGCCATGGGTTGGAGTCCTTGTGCGCTGCTGGCAGAAACTGGCTCGGCCTTGAGCACTCGCTCTGTGGCCCACATGAGTCATGGTACACCATGTGTGTAGGGTGTGGGGCATCTTTCATGCAATGTGGGTCGAGGAATTAGTGGCACTGAGTGGGTTCTTGCCTGCCCTTGTCCCCTCACCCTGGGCCTTCTCACTACTTTGCTTCTTTGACCTCCCTGGACCCGGCATGTTCCTTTCTGACTTGGCACAAGTGGGAGGGAGGTGCCGGAAGTGACTAAATCCTGCAGCTGCCTCTAGGAGGGTGCAAGGCCCAGTCAGCCAGATGTCTGGCAGGCTCATTGCAGGATGGCATGGGCACTGCGCACTAGGGAACTGGGTTGAAATTAATAAATTGAGCAAACGGGCCAGGTGTATCTTGGTCTGAACATTTTAGGGTCACATTTTTAGTGGCCTGCAGCCATTTAACCTCAAGCTGCAATCCAGAAACCTTGCAGGCTATGTGGGGATGGGCTGGGTTAGTACTCGGATGGGAGACCACCAAAGAAAACCCAGTATGGTTTTGAGTCAGTAGGGGGCACCCTTCCTTTTGTTCCAAGACTGGAGCAATGCCCTGGGGGTGCTGCCCTTTGGATGCCCTATAAAACCAAAGCCCCTGTGGTCATTACAGAACCCTTAGCACTTTTGGCAGGAGTAAGGGTGTCAGGCCAGGTGTCCTGGTCAGATTCCACCTTGGACAGTTGCATTCTGCCTCCCTACAATTCCTGTGTGTTTCAGTTGCATACGGGATTTTTCCTCACTTCTTCCCTGGTCCTGTCTCGATGCATTGCTGTGCTGTACCAAACTGCTGCCCCATTTCAGTGGGGGAGGAAGCAATTCCTGGATAGAGCTCATAAGGCACATCAGGCAGCCTGAGCTGCCAGTATTTTAACATAAGGCTTCCACAGAAATATTCCCCTTTAGCCAGTGATAGACCCCAAGGATCGGGGAGGGGGACAATTGCCAGGGGAATTTATTTATTGCCCCTATCAACAAAAATGAGAAGAAAGGTCACCCCTTGGCTAACAGACTCATAAGTGTCCTTTCGCCATAAATGTTTTGCTCCTGAAAATATTCCAAGTATAGCACAGTGTTCCACTCTGGAAAGGAGGCAAGAGGAACAATGAAATTGTAGGGGAGCTGAACAGGACAGTCCCCTGGGCAAAGGGTGGTATTACTAGACACCTGCAATCAGTTCCATTCCAAAGGCAGAGTAGGGGAAATGCAGGTAGGAGCCCCAGAGACGAGCCATCCCTGCTAGGAATGAATTAGCAGCATCCAGAGGGCGGGGCTCCAGCATTGGTAAAGTAATCACCCAATCTTCCCTGCAAAAATGTTGGCTGGATTTTAACAAGAGGTCCCTAGACACCTCCCGCTAGTGCACCACTAGGCCCTGAATAGGAATGGCCCCCAGATCACATTAAGATGTTTCCGAACAGGGGTCTGCAACCTTTCAGAAGCGGTGTGCCAAGTCTTCATTTATTCTCTGTGATTTAAGGTTTCACGTGCCAGTAATACATTTTAATGTTTTTAGAAGGTCTCTTTCTCTAAGTCTATAATATATAACTAAACTATTGTTGTATGTAAAGTAAATAAGGTTTTTAAAACGTTTAGGAAGCTTCATTTAAAATTAAATTAAAATGCAGATCTCCCCGGACCGGTGGCCAGGCCCCGGGCAGCGTGAGTGCCACTGAAAATCAGCTCACATGCCGCCTTCGGCGCACGTGCCATAGGTTTCCTACCCCTGGTTTAGAAGCTGGTTGAATCCAGGTTCCAGTTTGGCTTCCTACAGTAGCCTCATGGTGGAGTTCAGGGAAGAGCCAGCAGTGCAGCAAATGACTCATGATGAAAGGTTAAAAGAGCTGACTGTCGGTAAGCAGTGATACAGGGCTTATGGCAGCAGTCTAGGAATTCCTGGCAGGTGTTAACACCAGGGCAGGAGAGAATTGATTTAGGGTGGGTCACGAGGGCATAACTAGGTATAATGGGATAATGTTACGATCGGGAATGTTTAGGCTGACTATCGGGAGAGACTCAACACGTCGTGGTCATGAGGAGGAAGGGAGGGAGGGGTTTAGGAGGACTACACTTACATTCTCCACAGCACTATTTGCATTCTTGGCCTGAGCGCGCCCAATGTCTGAGCTTAATTACACGGCTGTTCTTGCATGCGTTCAGGAAAGCTCGTCAGTCCCTCCCTCCCCCGACGTGTGAAAGAAAAGTTAAATAAATATTCCTTGGTTACTGTAAATGTCACCCTCTGTGTACTGATGCTGCTGGCAGACGGCTGATGCTGCTGCGGTGAAGAGCAGATTGTTTCTGCCCAATCACGCACTGTGCTCTCAACCGGAGTGGGAACTATGGGATAGCTGAGAGACAGCTACCCACAGTTGCACCGCTCCTTGAAATTCGATGGTAGCTTGGACCATTTGACGGCAAACAATCGATTTGTTGATCCCACTGTGGACGTGCTAACCGATTTCATTAGATTCTGTTTTGTATATCGGATAAGCTAATTCGAAATAATCGTGCAGTGTAGATGTTACCCTCAGTATAATGTTAGAGAAGCCTTTAGGTTCTGCTCTAAGTGTACACTCAGCTGCCCACAGCTATGAGGGACTCTTGCAGCAGTCAGGGACTTGCCAAGGTGCACGGAGTGCGCTGGTCACACACCCTTAATCCCAGTTCCATGGATCAGAAGGGCATCAGAGGGTGAGAATAACCCAGGAAATCTCTTCTGTCTCTCACACGCGGATCCCAGGACCTGGGGAGCCAAATTTTCAGCTTCCTAGATCATCATGGGACCTGTATAAGTTGTATCCGCTCTGTTCAACTAGATCTTTCTGGTCTGACACTGAAGTTCTCTATGAATAAATGATGCAGTCTTCAGGGCAACAAATAAACAAATTGCTTGAGGACTGTTAAGATGAGAAAATGCATATGTACTTGCTAAGCCTTTCCATGACGCCTTGCAGCTGGCCACCTGGAAGAACTATAGCCTTCCAATGTTTTGGTGTGAATGATCTCAGAGAAAGGCAGGAACTGTCAGGTCTGGCAGAGTAAATAGGAGAGGGACTGGTTTCAGCTATTGCAATTCTTAACTTGCATATGTATTATTTATGTACAATCATACAATTTAATAATATACCTTTATTAGCTTGCTTTTCCTGAAGTATCCCAAAGCATTTTGCTTTGAACTTAATGAATGAACACAGGGGAATGAGTTCATTGCCCGTGACATCAGCCACCTCTAGGGCTGCAATACAGCTGTTCCGATTTCCTACCCTACACCAAATCTAGATAGAAAGTAATACTGACAATTCCAGTGGTATTCAGGAAAGTCAGACTAGTATACAATGCCCTGCAGACGGTTAAGCATCCCTATCTATGTAAGAGTTGTTGGAACGCTCTGGCTAACAAATGGTCAGGACCTCTTCAGATATATGCCTTAGCGTGAAGAGAGGCACCCCTAGGAGCTTTACAGCTCCAGTTAACGTATTCTGGTTCAGCATCCCTAGACTCAGCAGAAGGGTAGCACCGTACTATGGAGTACTGGCTTCTCCATTGGATTTGCACCTTGCTCGAAAAGTGATTTGCTCCTGTGTTAAGGAGCTGTAAAACGTTTCCACTTGGAGTAGAGTGGAGGCATCTCGGTAGATTTGCTAGCATATTTATAACCCACTTTGCACAGTCCGCATATGACTTTGCAAGGTGCAAAATTGGCGTGAGTCACTGCACAGACCATAATCACAGAGCAGAAGAAAGTAAAGATTAAACCATAGTAATCACGCCAGTGTCACTTCTGTAATAACACACATGGAGAAAAGCCACCATATTACCAGTGGAATATCAGAAGAAGGGAAAGTGAAGGAAAAAGAAGGTGGAGAGGATGCAAGAAAGAAGGGAGGTAGCATGGTCTAGTGGACTGGAGACTGAACTGCTATTTCTTGTGCCCCCCCTGGCTGGGATTCATTGCATCATGGTGACAGCAGTGAAACCTCCTTGTCCCTCCAGTGATAGCCAGGAGCAACCTCCTCTTTTCAGTAGCGATACCGGGCCTGAGCCAAAATCCAGATCACAGTCATACCTGAACTTTTCAGAACTGATTCCATGTCCAGTTCTGTAAGAACCTAAAAGCACTTTACAAACGTCACTAATTCATCTTCCAGCCACTCTCCTGCATTGTAAGTAGCTCCAGTATTATTATCCCTATTTTATATATTGGGAGAACCAAGGCACTGAGATCCACAAGCAGGAGAGCGCGCAGAATTGGGACAGAACGCAGGAGTCCTGGCTCCCAATTCCCTCTCTACCCACTTGACACTGCCTATGATTAAACACAGTCGGGTCTGTATAGGCCCGTTTGCCCAAAGAGCCCAAGCGCTCTTGGGTGCTGACCAGTTTTGGAAATCTTGCTTCTGTTTAAAATTAACCCGGAAAGTTCTCCCTAGAAACCAGTGCCAAAACTAATCACAGGCACAACAACCATTTTACAGACCTAGTCCATTTGTGCTTCAAACCAAAATCCTCCATGGAAGAAACTAATGAAAGGAGCCAATGCACTCAACCAGCAGCCGGTCATCTGGATGGCATAACAATAGGAGCAGCTGTAGAACCAGGAATTGTATTCCACATACCCTTGGTAGTTAAGGTGGGTGGCCGGGAGATATGGTACTTCCAGATGTGCCGTTTGGACTCGTACCGCCTGGTGAGACAGCTTAAGAAACGCAGGGGGCTGCTTTGGCTCACGTCCCTCCTGGGTTTATTGAACCGATGCTGCAGGTTGTGGTGTGGGGTGGGCACTAGACAGAAAAGCTGTTTCGATTGGGAATATGCTTATTTGGTTCTCCACAGCTGAACACCTGGTGACGGAGCAGCTGTGAAGTATGCGGCGTTCTCCAGCGGTGGCATTCGGTAAGGGGCATCCTGTATTTGCCTTCTCTGCTCTCTAGGGGTTACCCTCTCTGCGGAAAGGGATTAGTGCAATACCTGGTGCTGGGAGCAGGAGATATGAGAGAGAGGAAAGAACAACTTCCAACTTTTATAATCCTACCAGCTCAGCTAGTGGAGGGCGTCCTTTGTGCGCACAGCAGGTAGCCATGCTGGCTGTGAAACTGTAAGGATCCTGATTTGAATCCCGAGGAGGGCAGCTGAGGACATACTTAGGACTGTGAGTCTGGGCCACCAGATAGGAGACTCTGGGAACTGGGTTAATTCTTCTGTGGTGTTTGGCACCTATTGTCAGACACAACACAGAGAATTCCAGAGGGTTAACAGGTATGTAACATGCCTTAGAAATGAAGCTGTGGATCTGCTGTTGAATGCCTACAAGGTTTCTGACTGGGATGAGGGGGAGGGAGAAGCCACAAGCTGGGATGCGTTGTTAGATCATGACAACATGTGTGTCTGCTTGCAGCCCTTTTGGAGCTGGAAGACAGAGGCAGAAGTCACGCCAGGCTTGGCATTTCTGCCATAAGGCGCTCTGGATGCTGGCTACTCCGGTCGTGCATGGGACTGTGCTCTGGACTCTGAAACGCACTGCTGTATCTATCTGGGGGATGCTATCATCGAGGTAAGATGTCCGCCTTCCCCAGGTGGGATGGAAGTGGGGGAATCTCTCACTGTCATCCACGGAAGATTACTGTTGGGTTTTGTCTTGTGAGAGTGACCTCTCTACAGTAGGGCTGAATGCTGGTGATACCATCCCTTCCTCCTCTGCTGTCAGCTCAGAGTGATCATAGACAGACCTCTGACAGGTGCAGAGAATCTCTAAAGGAGCCGATCTCCTGAGAGTCCATATGGGAATCTCCTGGGAATGTCTTCTTATTCATGCACTCTGACTGTGGGTTGTGTACAGGGAACTGGAGCCCCAACTTGACCTTTCTGGCCTCCCTGCTTTTGTATTGGGAACAGGCCCAACCAGCACAAAAGCTCCAATATGGGCTTATTCTGAAAATAACAGTTGGACTAGGACTGAAGGCACTTGTGACCATAACCAGATGTGACCACAGTTGGGCTCATTCTGTCCAGCCACATGTTCAGGGGCAGGATTCAGCCTTGATCCCTTACTGTGCAACAGGGACATAGGAAGGAGGCCAGAAGCTGAGGAGAGGATTCTGAGTTATGTGACTGTGTATATTCATGACAGGAAGCAATGGGAGAACACCCACAAGAGACTGGCCTTGAACTGTTACTGAAATTCTAGGGAACCTGTTGCTTTAGATTTTCTGCTTGCACAGTTTTTCATTTGCAGGTTCTGTCCAGGGAATTCTCCCCCAGCGATTGGTTTTCTTGACCAATGTCAGTGGAATCTATGACCGGTCACCTGATCCCCGGGTATGTGTGTATGGCTCGAGAAGAAAAAATGGAGTCTATTCCTGTCCTTGCCCCAATATGTGTTCATGTTCTCATGCTTTTTTGTGGGTTCAGCTGTTGTAACATGCTAGCTATTCACATCTGTATTTTATCCTGCTGTGACTCACAAATCACATGAGTTTGTATTCGCAGCGCAATCTCTACAGGATAATTTAGAGCTTATCACATGAATATGGCACAGGGTTGCTAGCGTCTACCCAAATGAATGCAAGGCTGGGATGGTGCAAGGACCTGCAGATCGCATTTGGGGATATCAGGAGAGCTGTTTAGGGGCCCAGGACTGGAATGTCTGAGCCACTGCAGGTCTAGATTGAGGGCAGCAGCAAAGTGGGGTGAGAGTCAAGACAGAAGTAGTAGCAGAACTGAAGCACATGGATTAATGAGCATTGTGCAGTCTCACAAAAACAGCCTCAACTGTAACTGCCTCTAAACGGTGTTGTTTGCAGTGCATTGTGTAGCCTGTTGGTCCAGATATTAAGAGGCAAGGAGCGTGAGGTGAGCTCTTTTACTGAACCAACTTCTGGTCCAATTGTTAGCCATTTTCACCTGTGCAAAGAGGATGTGAAATGCTACCACTTATGTTGCATAAATGTAAATGACACATAGTGCAAAGCAAAAAAGAATTAGGCCTGAGGTATATTATTTTTATTTATTTATTTTTATTACTCATAGCACCAAGGAGCCCTAGCCCTGGGCCACGCTGGACATAGCCAGATGACACCTGATAAAAATGATGAGTCGCAAACAGTGGTTCCTTATGGAGGGAGGGATAGTTCAGTGGGTTGAGCATTGGCCTGCTAAACCCAGGGTTTTGAGATCAATCCTTGAGGGGGCCATTTAGGGATCTTGGGCAACAAAACAACAACAAACAGTCAGGGACAGTACTTGGTCCTGCTAGTGAAGGCAGGGACTGGACTCGATGACCTTTCAAGGTCTCTTTCAGTTCTCTGAGATAGGTATATCTCCATATACGCCT
>NC_133772.1:22701674-22772598 GCF_003597395.2 Chelonoidis abingdonii
GAGTCACAGCAGGACTCTCACTCTGACCACTCCCCGCAGCAAGCTCCTAGGACCAGGGTCCTGAGTGCTTACTGACCTGAGTCAGACTAATTTGTGTGTGGACGGAAGGGGGACTAGGGCTCCACCCTGAACCAGAGCTGGGGCTTAGTGTGCAGTGTTGTGATACCCTGAGTTAGGTCACTGTGGTGTGGTTCTCTCAGGCCTAAGGAGCTTTGGATGGGACCAAAGGGTAGGAGCAGACAGTGGAAGGGGAGGGATGGGGCTGAAGTAAAGATGGGCACAAAATTAGGATCTGGGAGTGGCTTTCACACATAAGTGTTGTTTGGATCTGGGGTTTGGGGTTGGGCCCTGTCTGATTATAAGGAGACGTGGGGACAGAGGAAGGGGATTTTCAGATGAGGGTGGCTGTTCGAAGAATAAGGAGCAGTGTGAAAAGAGGCTTGGAGGTAGGAATCTAGAGGTCATGGTCGAGGTTGAGGGGCATCAGTGGAGCAGTGGGATGGAGCGAGCCCAAGCTTGCTATGAAGAACGTTTGTATAGACGAGCCTTAAATGCTAGAGAACCAGGTGTGAGATTGGGCAATTTCTCCATAGCCAGCAGCATCTGCAAGCTGTTACCTCTGTGATAGCAGCCTCCAGACAAACCCTGGTGATGCAGTCTCAATACGCTGAACGCAACCTCCAGCTCTACTCAGTGTTCCCACCAAAGACAATATGTTCTTGTGGCACTAATGCAAACATAGACATTGCAAAGCCTCATACATGGTGTGCTCTCACCCCACCTCCTGTCATAGTAGATGGGCCCAGGAGTCTAGCCAGCCTAGCTGTGTGTAAGGCACCCAGTAACTGCAACACTTAGCCCTGTATCCTGCCCTGGTCAGCCACCCCCAAGCTCTGGGAGGCTGGCTCCACAAGCTGCCAGTCCCTGATGTTCCAGGGGAAGATGGCACCCCTTGCCCAATGCCAGATAGCCGGCAGTGCAGTGCTGCAAGGTGGGCGTGGGGGAGGGGATCCATCTCTGCCCAGTCGCTGTAGTCACCATGAGATCAGGGTTAGAAGGGTGCTTGGAGCCTGGCTTACCCACTTGTCAGGGCTGCTTATTTCTGGATCATTGGGAGGGTGACCGCTCACCCAACAGCATCTACTGCGCTGCCATGGGTTGGGAGCTCCCTTGTGCGCTGCTGGCAGAAATGGCTCTGGGCACTTGAGCACCCTCCTGCTCTTGGCCCACATGAGTCATGGTACAACCATGGTGTTGTAGGGTGTGGGGCATCTTTCACGCTGGGCTGCCTGGGTGAATTGTGGCATGCAGTGGTTCTTTGCCTGCCCGTCTCCATCCTGGGCCTTCTCACTTCTTGCTTGCTTTGCTCGCCTGGAGCCGGCATTAGTCCTTCGACTGTGCACAAGTGAGGAGTGCCGGAAGTGACAAATCCTGCACTGCCTCTAGAGGGTGCGAGGCCCAGTCAGCAGATGTTCGGCAGCTAATGCAGGATGCAGGGCACTGCGACTAGGAACTGGTCTTGAAATTTAAATTGAGCAAACGGGCCAGTGGTTATCTGGTTGAACATTTAGGGTCACATTTTTAGTTGGCTGCAGCATTAACTCAAGCTGCAATCCGAACTTGCAGGCTATGTGGATGGCGGGTTAGTACTCGGATAGGAGACACCAAAGAAACCCGTTAGTTTGGTCAGTAGGGGGCCCTTCCTTGTTCCAAGACTGGAGCATGCCCTGGGTGGGTGCTGCCCTTTGGATCCCTATAAACCCAGCCTGTGTGCATTACAAACCCTAGCATTTTGGCAGGAGTAAGGTGTCAGGCCAGGTGTTGGTCAGATTCCACTTGGAAGTTCATTCTGCTCCCTACAATCCTGTGTGTTTCAGTTGCTACGGGATTTTCCTCACTTCTTCCCTGGTCCTGTCTCGATGCATGTGCTGGTCGTTACCAACTGTGCCCATTTCAGTGGGGAGGACGCTTTTTGAAGGCTCATAAGGCACATAGCGCCTGAGTGCCAGATTTTAACCTAAGGCTCCACAGTATTTCCCTTTGCCAGTATAGACCCAGGATCGGAGGGGCAATTGCCAGGGGATTTTTATATTGCCCTATCACAAAATGGGAGAAAGTACCCTTGTAACAGGACTTAAGTGTCCTTTCGCCATAAATGTTTTGTCTCTTGAAAATATTCAAGTATAGCACAGTGTTCCACTCTGGAGGAGCAAGAGAACATGAAATTGTGGGGAGCTGAACAGGCAGTCCTGGGCAAGGGTGGTATTACTAGACACCTGCAATCGTCTTCATTCCAAGGCGAGTAGGGGAATGCGGTAGGGCCAGAGCACCCTGCTAGGAATGAAATTGCGAGTCCGAGGGCGGGGCTCCAGCATTGGTAAGTAATCACCCAATTTCCCTGCAAATGGTGGCTGGATTTTACAAGAGGTCCTAGACCCTCCGTAGTGCACACTCGCCTAATAGGTGGCCCCGATCACCTTACGATTGTTTCGAACAGGGTCTGCCACTTTTCGAACGGTATGTGCCATCTCTCTTTATTCTTGTGTTAGGTTTACTAAGTTTAGTTTTTTTTTAGTTAGTTAAAGCGTTCTTCTACGTCTATTAATATATACACTCATAATGTTGTATGTAAGTAATAGGTTTTAAGTTTAGGAGCTTCAAAAATTTAAATTAACTAATTGGAATCTCCCCGGACGGTGGCCAGCCCGGGCAGGTGAGTGCACTGAATCAGTACTGCGCTTCGCCAGTGCATAGTTTTCCACCTGTTTAGAAGTGGCTTGAATCAGTTTCCGTTTTGGCTTTACAGTGCCTATGGTGGGAGTTCAGGAAGAGCCAGCAGTGCAGCAAATGACTCATGATGCAAGGTTACAGAGCTGCTGTCGGTCAAGCAGTGTAGGGTTTATGGGCAGTCTGAATTCCTGGAGGTTACACCAGGGCAGGAGGAATTGATTTAGGTGGGTCCGAGGGATATGGTTAATGGGATAAGTTCGATCCGTGTGTTAGGTGGACTATCGGTGAGTCTCGTGACATGAGATGTATCGCCTCTCACTGGGATGTGGTCCGTGCTTTGGACTTTTAAACTATTCCGACCAAAGCCAGGACTGTCCGAGGGAACATCTGGCTGTCCAGGAAGGAGGTGAGCGGCCGTTCCATCTCTTGACACCTGTTTCCTTGTGTGACTTCCTCTTTGGTGTTGTTGGCTTGGAGTGCTCGGTCGTCCAATCTTGATCTATGAGGCAGCTTACCATTGCTTGCTTGTGACCCCCACTCCTGGGCTGTTCATGCCAGCCACTGGATTGTAAGCTCTCCCGGTCTTGCAATCGCGAATGCACTGCATATTCCGATGGTCCGACCCCTAAGACCGTCTTGCGTGTCCAGTTTATCTGGGACGCTGCAAGTTCTATTACGTTTGTCGTTAACAAAGAAATTGTATGTACCAAGCTTGTTTCTCCAGGGTATCTTCTGAACATGACTCAACAACGCACTTGTTCGAGTAGATAACAAACAGATTTATTATAGTATAAAGATAGATTATACAGTGATTAAGTTCAGACAAGTCAGATTTGATCAATGTATAAAGCAACGCATTTCTAAGCTGTCTTAAACTCTTTCGTGTCCTTACAACTTCAATGTTTCTACCACAGCTTGTGGTTACTTTTTCAGCAAAGCTCTCCTTCTTGATCAGCGCTTCAGTTCAAGTGTCGTGTGGTAGTTGTATGATGTAGGTGGGAGAGAGAGAGCAGGCTGGAAATGCCTCTCCCTTTATCATGTTTTTCTTTCTCCTGCTTGCCCCCTCGAGTCAGGTAGCTTCTTCATTGCAGTCCCAATGAAAAGGAAGGGGGGTCACTCCTCGTGGGTTCTAACAGATTAATTGTGCCTAGCCCGCAGTGTCCATTGTTCCTGTGGTGTGGGTGGTTTTTGGTCCCATCCATTGCCCTGCAAAGTTGTGACTGCACCTTGTTCTTGAGTTATTTGCCTGGGTTGCTTTCAGCCATGAGGACACTTTATCGGCCCTCATAACTTATAATGGAACTTATCACCTTACTCACTGTACTCTTACCTCTATAAAACTAACCATGCTGCTGCATCATGAGCTTCCGAGACACCGTGCACTTTGCATTGGATCACACCGTTTTTTTAGATGAAGTGGGTGTGGTGTTCTCCTTAGTCAGAGCGTACAATAGTGTTATGCATTCGAGTCTCATCCACTGGTGTGTGACTGCGTCTGACTCTTCCAGCATGACGGCTTTGAACAGGCGCCACTTTTTCACGTGCATGGGTGCTCACACCGCCACCATATACCCGGCCTCTCCCATCTCAACCCTTCCCAATCCTGCCCGGGCCGCTCTTCCCTGGCCGCTGCGAGTGTCCCCTTCTCCCAGCGCTTGCTGCCATGTGAAACAGTGCTTCCGTGGCGGCAAGCGCTGGGAGTTGGGGGGCCAGGGCGCTGTGCCTCAGGGGAGAGCGGAGGTGAGCTCGTGGGGCGGCGTGGGGGCCTGCTGGCACCACCAATTTTCCGCGTGGGTGCTCCAGCCCGGAGCACACAGGTCGCCCTATGACTTCTGAATATGCTGCGGCTAGTGCCGTTCACGTCAACGGCCACCTGTTTTTTCTTGGAGAGCCGTTTTTTCTGAGCGATGTGTCACTGGGCTAGCCACACAGGGTGTTATCTAGCTTGCATGGAGGCAGTTTGTGTGCGACCCCTGTTATGTTTATGGTGTGGTGAGACGAGTTCTAACTCAGTGCTTAGTTGTTTCTATGTCCCTGCTGTCGCTGACCACATCTAAGCAGACACGTGCTCCTGCATTGCGCTCAATGTTGACGCAGCATCAATGAGGTGCTTGGGAGTGTTGGATGTAGCTGGCAGGCGTGCTTGCCTTCCACGGTTTTCTTGGCACAGCTAATAAATTCTGAGGTAAGGGTGAACAATGTGTGATGATTGGTGGATGTGTGATGGTGTGATGTTCGGAGTTTGTGATTTTTTGGCTTTTACTCAATACTCAAACAATGTTCAGATAGGAGCACGAGTGCAAAGGCTGTCACTGCGCTGTGATTGTCTGCTGGGGCTGGGCCCAGGGCGGGGGACCCATGAATGAGGTTGGGGACCTCACTCTAGCGACTCTGGCTCACGTTTTGGGGGAGTGTATCCCTGGTGTTGATCGGGCAGGAGGACAGTGGCCATGTGTCGGTCCTATGAAGCAGTGTTTTGGAGCTTGCAAAGTCTGGGTCATCTAGATTAGTATGGAGGCTGAGCGGGATTTATATATGTTAGGTGTTGAATTGCGGTTGGTCTCCAGTGAGGAGGCATCTCGCTGGTTTGGTGTATTGTTCTCTGGGTTCTTCTACGATGTCTCCTCAATGGGGAGATCTGTGCGAGCCTTGCTGCAGCCGCTGGGTAGTGAGCTCCCTTTGCAAAGAGCTTTCCCAGTGTACCTTCTACCCGTGCACGCTTCTTGGTGGCAAAGGAGCTGAGGCCTGAGTTTGAGTTTCTTCCTTGAGCCTGTGCGAACCATAGCAAAGCACAAGTCTCGACGGTTGGGTTTCATTTGGAATGCACGGCCTAAAACTGTTAAAAGAACAGGAGTATTTGTGGCACCTTAGAGACTAACACGTTTATTTGGGCATAAGCTTTTGTGGGCTACAGCCCACTTCATCGGATGCATGCAGTGGAAAGTACAGTATGAAGGTATATATACACAGAGAACATGAACTCCCATTTTTTCATGTTCTCTGTGTATATATATCTTCGTACTGTATTTTTCACTCCATGCATCTGATGAAGGGGGTTTTAGCCCACGAAAGCTTTTGCCCAAATAAATTTGTTAGTCTCTAAGGTGCCACAAGTACTCCTCATTCTTTTTGCTGATACAAACTAACACGGCTACCACTCTGAATCCTAAAACTGTGCTGGTTTAATGACCACGCCAGGCAAGTGGGGAAAAGCATGGGTGGCCGGGAGCATGTGCAGGGTCACTCATTGCATTCTCTGCATATCGCAGCCTTTCTTAAGCATGAGGGACCATTGCAGCTTCCAAAACTCCTGTTTCCTGTCGGTTTACATCTCTGGGCTCGTCTACACTGACAACGCAAAAGGGCTGGTGCACTGTCTACACTGGCGCTTTACAGCGCTGAAACTTGCTGCCCTCGGGGCTGTTTTTTCACACCCCCGAGCGAGAAAGCTGCAATGCTGTAAAGTGCCAGCGTAGAGAAGCCCTCTATTACTGATATCTTTCTGGGCAGCCAAGCGTGCGGAACTGCTAGAAAGCAGACGCCACGGGAGGCTGGGCTTTTGATACGTTACTATATAAAGAGATGTTAAAACTCACTTGGGGTAATTTACGTGCTCCGCCTACTCCACAGCCACTTTAACTCTCCTAACCCTGGCATTCCTCCAAATGCAGAGGGAGGGAGGCTGGATCCCCTGCTCCCTGTCAGATCAGATGTGTATGCAGTGCCGTGAGCCCTAAGGCGAGCATCATAGACACTAGGCCCTGTCGCACCCTACAAAATGCTCACACACACACGTCTCATGGTAAAGGAATCTTCGCTAGGGCTGGCAGAGGGGAAAGGTGATGGATATAGGCACACAAATGGATATAGACTATTGGAGAGGGCAGTCTGTGAGATGTCTAGCTAAAGCAGGGGTGGGTAAACTATGACCCGTGGGCTGCATCCCGCCCTTCAGACACTTTAACCTGGCCCTTGAGCTCTCTCTGGGGAGCAGAGTCCAGGGCTTGTCCTGCTCAGCGCTCCAGCTGGGGAGCGGAGTCAGGGGTTGGCCCCGCTCTTTGTGGTTCCCGGAAGCAGCAGCATGTCCCTCCTCCGGCTCCTACACGTAGGGGCAGCCAGGGGGCTCTGCACGCTGCCCCCGCCCCAAATGCGGCCCCCGCAGCTCCCATTGGCCAGGACGGGGCAACGTGCAGAGCTGCCTGGCCATGCCTCTGTGTAGGAGCTGGAGTGGTGACATGCTGCTGCTTCCAGAAGCTGCTTGAGGAAAGCACCGCCCAGAGCCTGCACCCCTTTCTCCCTCCCAGGCACCAACCCTCTATCCCAGCACTGATCCCTCTCCTGCCCTCAAAATCCCTCAGTCCCAGCCCGGAGCCCTCTCCTGCACCCTGAACTCCTCATCCCCAGCCCCACCCCAGAGCCAGCACCCCCAGCTGGAGCCTTCATCCCCTCCCACACCCCAACCACCAATTTCATGAGCATTCATGGCCTGCCATACAATTTCCATATCCAGATGTGGCCCTYGAGCCAAAAAGTTTGCCCACCCCTGAGCTAAAGGATATCAGGGCTGATTGGTGGAAGAGAGATGGATTCCCTTGTTCATCAGAGTTGTTTCCAGGCAGGATCATCTCTTGTGTCAGGTGTCAGGTTTGGTGCTGTGTTGTTACTGAAGCGCTCTGTCTTGTCCTCTTGCTGTGCCATGCTCCGAGTTCTCCCCTCTACTATAGTATGGATAGTGTGGGAGGATGCTATTATGGGTACTGCGCTGCAGAGATAACTGCACAGCAAGCCATTCCCAGCCCTGGCTTGGGTGTACTGTTGCCGAGGGGTCACATACATGGCATCTCTGAGCTTTTCTTCCCTGTGATCTTGGCTCTCCACCCTTTCATGTGCTTCCCCCACCCCTGCACCAAGAACTGGATCCTAAAAGTAATAATAGGAGCACTGTTTTTTTAAAGGCAGATCAGCCTTGTGGTCCACGTCCTTTTAAAAGGGATCAGGAGGTGGGGGGAAGGACATTTGGATTTTTAAACTTTCCTCTTTCTTTATAATTTGTGAAGAAGGCCTGAAAGGGACTTGTATTTGGAAAGAAAACCCAGATTGTTTCTTACCCTGTGAATATCAGGAGTGTCCATTCTGGTCTTCTCTGTTTTGCTGGAGGTTTCACTGGAGGACCTGGATATGTAGAATAGCAGCTCTCTCAGCCCTCAACTGAATGGGGTCAAGGTGTTTGATCTTTAACTCAGATTTTTTTTCTCCCAGCTGTTTCTCAGGCGTTAGAATTAAATAGGTGCTTCTGAAAAAGACAAAACACAGTGCTTAAAAATCTGAATAAATCCATTCCCCTCTCAGGTATCAGGGCTTACTTTGTTGCTGTCTGTGAAGTCATAATCCTGTTATTTCCTAACTGTCCAGGGAAAAGCGAGGTAAGTGTAGACCTGAATTTCTAATGTAAAAAGCAAGCAGAAAAACTAGAAGAATGTTCAGATCTTCTTTATACATTACAAAGGAGCAAAAATTTTATACATTACAAAGGAACAGTTTTTCCCTTTTGTCCATCACCCGTAGGAAGTGATAATTATCTTACATTTATATTACAGCCCCCTAGCTTACATTAAAAGAATATTAAGTTTGCAAAGTCAAGCTCTTAGAAGTTAGAAAAAGCCAGAAATTAAGTTGCCTGTTGTTTACTAATAGTATAGCCAACCGATTGACTTGTGGTTCATTATGAAGAATGTTCAAGAGACAAAATACCCAAACTCAGCCAGTTATTGTGTAAACACAAAATATACAATATGAAAAGGAGACATACAGCTATTTGCCGGCAGCAGAGGAATGGTGAGACCCAAGTCTCCTGAGTTTAATTCCAGATTCTGGGGGTGGGTGTATGTAGTGGTTACAGACCCTTTTACCCCTGTTCCTCCAGCCTGTCCCCCTCTGCTGTCATCTCTGCCTTTGCCTCCATTCGCCTGTCACCTGTCCCACATTGCTCCTGTCTTTCCCTTCCTCCCCCACCTCATCTTCTGTCCTCCTCTTCTCCTATTTCCCACTTCCACAACTCCTACACCTCTTAGTCTAACCTTGTCCTCGCCTCTGCTCCTCACCCCTCTGCATTCCAGTTGTGCTGTTCCTCCTCCACACTGCCTAGGCTCCAGCAGGGCTGGGGAAGTATTCAGGGCATAGGAGAAACTATCTCCTTGGCAAGTGGGACGAGCAATTGCAGGGAAGGTCCTGCTCAGCTCAGGGTGGAGCATGCCCAGTGCAGATGGAAACTTCAAAGAATTTAGCTGCCAAACTCTCTCTCTACTGAGCGTGTGCAAACTGAGATTTTCAGAGACTTCTTCGTTGGTCAAATTTGGGCAGATTTTCAAGAGGTCAGCAGAAGGCTTGTCCCTGATACCAGGGCCAATTGCCTGCAAAATCTCAAGTCCCTGCTCCAAAGCACGGAGGTTTTAGAACAGTTGTGGGCAGTCTGCGGGCCACATGTGGCTCATCGGGGTAATCTGATTGCAGGCCGGGAGGTATTTTGCTGACATTGACTTCCGCAGGCACGGCCCCCCCGCAGCTCCCAGTGGCTGTGGCTCGCTGTCCACTTGGCCAATACAAGATTTTATAGCTCTAGATACAGCTACGTATTGCTATAGGGATGATAAGAGAAACAGCAGCATCATGGTAAATCCCAAGGAATATAAGCCTCCTGTAGATCAAGCACCACCTTAGACTGATCTTAACTAGATCTAGTTGGATATTTCAGTTATGACCATCATTGTGATCTTATCAGCACCGAAGCTTTTAGGCAACCTCGTGATCGCTGGCCAGGTAACATTCTGCGGAAAACACACTCTGTATTCGTTTGTCTTCCATCTTAATTCATGTCCATACAAGAAAGCTGCTGGTATAGAGATACCTATTATGCAAATTAGTGACAATACACTACTCAGGTTGCGAACTTACACAGCTATATTCAAGAAATATAGAGTTAAGGATGCAATTCAGCCTTAACTCTGGTCCTTTGTGCTTCACTTTAAAATGCAATTCTGTTTAGTTCATTATAAATGGCTTGCCAGTTAGCACATAGGGGATATAATGCAATCTATATTCTTATGCAATATAATATGTTTATATAGACACTGGGTTCTGTTTCCATTAAACTACAGCCCCCTCACCCATTCTGTGGTATAAATGTAACTTACTCACCTTTAAGGCCGCTTTATACTCCAGATGGTTGCAAAAGGGGCCCTAATGTAGTTGCAAATCAGGATCAAGAATTATAGATGATGGTACATGTATTCTTCAGACTTGGCTTGATTTCAGACTCACTGAATCTACAAATAAGTCTTATTTGAAGGAAAATACTCTTGGTAGTTAAAAACTATGAATGGTAGAGTGTGCCTGTTGAAACTTGTATTGGTTATTTTAAGGTTGGTTCTGTGTTTGAGCAAGCTGGGGGGCCGTGATGGGCTTAGATTCAAGTCATTCTCACTGTAGGTGCTGATGCTTCAGAGGGGACCTAAAGGCAGGAAGCATGAAGGTATTGGATAAAGGGCAAGGCTGGGAATCAGAGAGCTGAGCTCGGTCCTTGACTCAATGCTGACTTGTCGAGCAATCACAGCTGGTTTTCAAAGCCCCACTGATTTTAAGGGGCTCCATTGGATAAAGGCAGCCACAATCGATGTTGGTCCTGATGCTAGACCGAATTACCAATCGCTGCCTCCCCAAGTTCCCTTCCACTAAGCTTCCAGCTGCCTACAGCCCAATTCTATTGCATGACTCTGCAGTCAGCTCTGCTCTTCTGGCTCCTTGCTTCAGCCTCTGACTTACTAGTCTGCTCTTCTGGATGTGAGGCCTACATTCCAGATCCCTCTGGCCTTGGTAGCTTGGCAACCACCTGCCTGCCCCTTTCCCATTCCCTAGCTTGACTCTCTGCTCTCGCTCCACTTAGGCCTAGTGAGCTGCCTCTGTGAGCTCCTGTTTGGGCCCATCCTGGCTTTCAACACACCCGCAATGCTGAGTTGCTATTCCTATCCCAATTCTTCTCAGTAACACCACCTGCTCCTCCATCTTCACGGCTGAAAACCCTTCTCTGCATGAGCTGCTGCCTGGGCCCCAGCCTGTCAGACACATGAAAGTGAAGACAGAGGGGATTGGCTCATCGTGTCCGGTGGATGTCCTTACACAGTGGCGGACCACAGGCTGAACCTATGTAGGATCCGGAAGCATTGCCCAGGTGGCCTCCTATTGGCCAGTTGACTGACGAGGTGTGGTACTCGACCGAGTCCCTGGCCCAACCCACCAGGTCATTGGCAGAGATGTTAGAGCGATGAAGGCCATAGAGTCACTACATTTTATTTAATTGCTTATGTGATGGGACTCCGAGGTGCGCCTGAGACTGTGGGACCTCTGTGCCCCTGAACTCTCTCTCTGCCTGGCTGTCTCTCACAATGCCTTGCTAGTGACAGCAGCGAACCCTTCCAGGTGCTGTTATCACCAGCCACAACCACATGTGGAGACCCAACACACTAGATTGCATGAATGTTCCCAGAGCCACTCATGAAATTAACAGAAAAAGGCACTAGAGCCAAATCCCCCAGTTCCCAGCACTTTACCTCAGGAATAAACTGCTTGCCACTGCTCAAGACGAGCAGTGCAGATTTATTAATTGGTTCACCATTCATCAATGGAAAGTGGACATAACCAGCCTTTGCAAACCTAAGCACGTTTGTCACACAACTTCAGGCAAACCGCTGGTAAAGAGAAACAGTAAAAGTTATTGACTACAAAGTAGTTTTAAGTGATATTAAGTGATAGGCAAAAGGTCAATGTTAGTTACCAAAAGAAAAGATATAAACACGCGGTCTAAACTCTCAACCCTGTAGAACTGGGCAACATCTAGATTAAGCAATTTTTCTCACCCCACTGGATATTTCCCAATTGAAATCTGGGCCAGTCCCAGTTGGAGTCTTCAGAGTGTTCTTGTTGCTTGGCAGTGTAGGTGGGTGAAGAGAAAGGCCCAGCATGTGGCCACTGTGTCTGTTTTATACGCCCCATGTGCTGGGAGAACACAAGTCCAGGCATGTCTGGGGGCATTGCTGAGTCTCCAGGCAAGGTGAGCAATTCCCCTGCTGTGCTCATGCAGGTGAGTCATTGCATTGTGTAGCTCCCTGGCTGGACAATGCTGTTGATGGGTTGTTTGACAACCCCACATGGGCATTTGGTTACTTTCTCTGCTGTGCCTCTGGGAGCTAATAATCGGCCGAATCTCCAACTACAGCATGTTTTAGTGACAACGATACAACACAATTCTCATAACTTCATATACATAATGATACACATCTATGGACAGAGAAATGACTTTCAGCAAATCATAACCTTTCCCCTGATACCTTACAAAGGCGTGTTTTATATGCAAGATCACATCTATGTAAATGAGGAATATGGGGGTTATAGGTTGCTCCCCCAAGGTACAGAATGTCACAGCTTATTTCACCACAGTGAAGGCAGTGGACCCTGGCAGAGGTAAATGAGTTGCACTGCCTCTGACCTCTCCTCTCCAAGCAATCCCAGGGAGTGGGGTTGGCAATTGCTCTTCTGTTTGCTTGTGTGGGTACTGCAGCGTTCTATCTCTACCCCACCTGCCCAGTGCGTATGTGAAGGGAGAGTGTGAATGGTCTGGGCTGAACTTCCATCACCATATGGAAGACACTCAGCCCTACAGCTCTGTTCCATCTGCCTCAGACGTGTGGCAGGCTTCCTGCTGTCCAGAGATGAAGAGCATGGATCAGAGCTTGTGGCCTCTGCAGGTTGTTGAGAGTTGGAGACAGGTGGTGGGGCAGACAATACCAGTGTCTCTGACTCAGGGGTCTGCCCATCTCTTGTTGATAAGGTTAATACTCAAAGGGCCCTTTGGGATCCTTAGCTGCTCCTGGGTCCCCAGGTCACAGCAGTAGTTAATATTTTTTTTTGCACTTACAGACTCCACCTCAGGAATCCTGGTCTCTTTTACCTCCAGACTGGATTAATCTGATGGGCTTTCCTTGGGGCTATCCCGGAACGGCGCTTGGGAGCTTTGTCTGGTGCAGAATGCAGCTGATTGTTTCATGAGCAAGTGCTTCTTATGGGGAACATATTATCCCAGTGCCGTCTGGTCTACTTTGGCTTCCAGTATGTTGCTAGGACACTTAGATCCCTGGAGCCCTGTATCAATAGGGTCCTGGCTTCCTCAGACACACCTCTCTTCAGGCTCCAGCCCAGCACTTGAGATCAGCTGAGATAGCTACTTTGATAGCCCCTGGATCTGTATGACTGCATGCTGGGGACAGAGCAATGTTAGCGGAGGGCCCTTGAGCCTGGCATTCACTTCCCCCCATTCAGTTTGTTGACCTTCATGTCATGTGGGAGGCTGATGAATTGTGGCCTGATAAAGGGACGTTTCTTTGTAAGTGATGTTGTCTCGTGTTAGTAATGGTTGAATTGTTCTGTTTTTGTACGTGCACCTCAAGAGATAGGAAACAGGCCGAAGCTTACCTGCAAAGAGGGACTGTGGATGTAGGTCTTTTTGTTAAATGGCATTACATGCTTTGAGCTGTAGAGGAGCACTTCCATTATTATACCAAGAAAAGCACAGGGAGCACGGAGGAAAGAAGGAAGATGCATAGACAGTGAGAGAGAAAAATAGAAAATGGCCAAGTTGGGTCGATACATTAGAAAGGAAAAGAAAGAACATGCTGTATCCAGGGAAATCCCAGTGGGGGGTTTAGGGACATGGAATTGAAATACTTCTGTTGGAAGCTAGGTAGGACCCTGGGACACAGAGCACCCCTGCTCTTGCTGGAACTGTCACAATGGGATCTTTAATAACCATGACGGGCTGGAACATTAATGACAGCAAGGGACATGACGACATTTATTTACATGACCCACGCTCTTCTGAGTTCTTTATTTTGGCTCTTTGGGCTCCTGGCATTTTGGGGAGGCACCCTCCCTCCCCTCCCTCCCCGTACCAGTCTTTCTCAGTGGTTAGGGCACTAGCCTGGGACTTGAGGGGTTCAGTTCCCTGCTCCATCACAGACTTTCTGTGTGACCCTGGGCAAATCACTTAACTTCTCTGTGCCTCAGCTCCCCACCTGCACAATGGGGATCAACACATTAAAGACGTGAAGTGCTTGGAGATCTACTGATAAAAAGCACTATATAAGCAATAGATATTATTAATATTCCCTAAATGATCCCGCTTTGCTGCTGCTACCAGTTTGAGCCTGGATTGAAATTCCTTGCCAGCCTGCTGCTAGGGAGAACATCCAGGAGTGGTCTGTCTTTAATGATGCAAAGATCTTCCTCCCAATGACAGTGCCCAAAGCTGTTTCCATGATCCTACAGGCCCTGTGGGAGCAAAGGTCAGTGCCCAAGCTCCTGGGGGAGTTACTGGATTCAGGACAGGCCCGCAGCTGATCAACATGACTGGCTGTCCCCACTGTGACACTGCTTGATTTGCTCCACAGAGCAGGTATCTCCAGGAGAAGGACCCCTTTGCAACACAAGTTGGTTAAGTTCCTTTCAAAACAGAAACAGCTGTTGGGGGTGAAGGGAGAGAAGCGAAAGGATATGGAGCACAAAACATGACATGCCTGAAAATGACACATGACTGGCCAACGGGGAAGAGGGATTCGCGATTCTCTGTCATAAATGTCAACAAGTTAGAGATGGCCCCAGACCATCTGGGGACATGTGATATGTCAGTAAAAGAGAGTGACAGGAGACTGCTGGGCTTCATTAATACCCCAGATGGAAAACAATTTGCTGGCCGTCATCTTTACCTCAAAGTTACAGAAATGAAAACCAGGCTAGTCTCACCCTACTCTGCTTCAGTCACTGCTGGATTTATACTGCAAGTTCTGTTCATCAGCCTGTCCCCTTATATATACCTCCTCGGCCCCACCACAGCAGTCACCTGTGGCCTCCATCCCTGCCAGAACAAGCCCCTCCAGGGCCTCTGTTCCCCTGTAGATCACAGCATAGTTTCTACCCACAGTATTTATCTCACCTTCCCATCCATCCATCTATCCATCCCATCTCGCTTGCTCATCCTGCCATGGATCCATCCAATCATGCATCCACCCCTCTATTCCTCTACTGCATCCACCTGCAGCATCTATCAGTTGGCACATCGTGTTCCCTCCAGCCCTTTGTCCTGCAACAGCCTATCTGTCTGTATGACTGTAACCAAAGGGAGCATGTGTCTGATGCCTGTGACATCTAAAGGTTTGGTCCAGGTGGAAATGTGTCATGTGGTAATAAGGTCTGTCCATGGAGATGGTCAGAGACAGTCACATAGAGGTCTGTCAGTCAAGGGGCTCCACCTTAGCAGCGACCTTTCCCAGCTCTTTGTTACCTGTGCTGGGTAAAGGTCTGTGAGAGGTAATAGGTCCAATTCATTTTAAACCCCTGGGAACCTGGTGTGTGGGGGATACTGGATTTTCAGGCGCAAGCTGCACTATAATATTAGGCAGATTTGTAACCAGTCATTGGCCTAGTTTGTATCCTCACAAATGTGGTTAGTATTTAGTTAATAATCATGGCAGCTGTCCAGGTGTTGCCCTGGCCAACAGGTTAGGTGGAGCCAGGGTTGTCATCCTGTTGTGGGTGTGTAGCACAGTGTTTTGCTGACCCTATAAGTGTGTCTTTGTAACAGACTTGGCCAGTCTCTCTGCCTCCCGGCTGTCTGTGACAGGACATCCAAGACTGCTTTGCCTCACATGCTGCCCTCTGTGTCTGTTCTCTGGGTACGCTAGCATCACTGGAGGCACTGCAACACCCAGAGAACACCCAAACTCAGATGGTCAGTGGTTTTATATTAACAACCCCGTGGGATTTTTGCTGTAGGCCTTGTCACAATGGCAGGGTAGGAACTGAAATCTTGAGGCTTAAGAGGGGTAAAGGATGGGAAATCAAACATCTGGGCCCTGAAATTCTTCCTGAGGAGACACCAGTTCTGCCTCTTGCATTAATCTCCACTCTGAGGCCTGAGACATTGACTCCCTAATCATGTGGTCTATCTTCCCGCTTCCCCATTGCCTCCTGCCATTGCTGTGTCCTGTCCACTCTCTCAGGCCAGCAACCAGCAGGGGGCAGGAGGCATGTATGAGGAAGGCAGGGACGGATTGGTGTGACAAGGAAGGGAGGGGACCAGACCTAGGGATGTGGGCAAGGGGAAGGCCTCCTTAGGTGCTCATTAAGGGGGTCAGAGGAATGTAGGGAAGTGGGCAGGGCTCTGGGAAGAGAGTAGGAGCAGGGAATGAGGCAGGTTTCCTGCTGAGGCAATAGGGGAGCCTGTGATTGAATTCACTTGGCATCTTCCCCTCCACCCTCCGAGGAGGGCATGGACTAAAAGTCTGTGACCCCTGAAGCCACAGGGAACAGCGAGCCCGGTTGAATTGGCTTCATTTAATAACCGATTCTTCCTGAGTCCGCTCCTTTGGCATTTCCAAGCGAAGCAAATGGTGTGGCCTCAGGATCCCCAGCGGCTCGGCTGGGAGCGAGGCCCTGCGACGAGGGCTGTGTCTGACCAGGCCTCTCCGTTACGAGGGTGCGCAGCACCCATGCCTCCTTAATAGCGGTAACCGCATCCCTTACCCGGGGGCGGGCATCATGAGTAGAGCTGGACAGAAAGTGTCCCATGCACAAGTGTTTTGAGAGTTCCGAAATTTTTCCATCCTAAACGGAACAAAAAGTCGAAATCTCAAAACTTTTGACCAAGCGTGATTTGGATTGGGTCGCCAAACGTTTTGTTGTCCCATTTGACATTTAAAAAAAAAATCAGTGTCTTTGTTACTAGCAGTTAATTACAACCTTGAAACAAAAAGTTGTTTTGACCCAGAAAAGACACTTTCACCTTTTCAAATGTCAAACGTGAGCATTATATATATATATATAAAAAAATAATATGTTGCAATTTGAAACTTTTTTTTTTTCCGATTAGGAGATTTGTTGTCACCGAGCTCTTCCCATGAACAGTTTCTGTTTGTCAGAGGCTCGGGGCCTGGGCTTGCACTTTCCACGGCTCAAGAAAAGGGGCACACAGTTGTTTTTAACAGCCTGTTCATTCCCCCCAGTCCTGGACCATCTAGTTCAATACTGGTCTCTCAGGCCAGGTCTACACTGCGACTTTAAACGGTTTAATGGCCGAATCCGATTTAACGCGCTGTACCCGTTCACAGACTCGTCATTAATATCGAGTTAAACGCTCCTTAAATCGATTTCGGAACTCCTCCAGCGAAGAGGAGTACGCTTAAAATCGATAGTGATAACTCGGGATTAGGTTTCGTTGGCCGGAAATCGACAATTATTGGCTCCCAGAGGATCCCACAGTGCACCACTGACCGCTCTGGTCGCAATCCAACTCGGATGTGGAGTGCGGTAAGCAGGAAAAACTCCGAGACCTTTAGAATGACATTTCCTGCTTTCACGTGTCCAGCTCTGATTCAGCACAGGGTGGATGAGATGCAGTTCAAAGCAACAAGTAGCTCCTGCATTGAACCTTACGGGAGAACTATAGATCTGATCGCTGTATGGTGAGACAATCTGTTTTATCAGAGCTCCGTTAAAGAACAGGAAATGCCAAAGCGTTGAAAAAAAACTCCAGGATACACAGAGTGCGTGACAACCCATACGGGAAGCCAAGACTCAAACGGAATGTCATGGAGGAGGAAGGGAGGGAGGGGTTTAAGGAGGACTACAGCTACATTCTCCACAGCACTATTTGCATTTCTTGCTGAGCGGCCAATGTCTGTAGCTTAACTACCACGCGTGTCTTGCCATGTCACGTAGGAACGCTCTGTCATCCTCCCCTCCCACCGACCGGTGAAGAAAATTTAAAATAAGTAATCCTTGAGTACTGGTAAATGTCACCACTCGTTGTACTGAATGCTGCCTGGCAGACCTGACGCGATGCTGCGATCTCTCTCCTTTTTTTGACATGCTGCTGGCAGAGGAGTGCGCGAGGTGTTGCAACGGTCACGGATACCGTTTGTGATCTGAAGGAGTCCATGATTGCTGTTGCTTGGCGTTTGCTCAATGCACTCCCGGGAAAAAGGCACCAAAGGTTGTCTGCCTGCCTTCACAAAGGGAGAGGGTTGAAGGCTGTTAACTCCCAAGCACGCACCCAGGGCAATGTTTGCTGCCGGCCATCAGGCACTGTGCTTCACCCGGACGTGGAACTATGGGAATAGCTGAGGAACAGCTACCCACACAGTAGCACCGCTCCTGAAATCGATGGTGAGCTTTGGACCAGTGAGCAACACCAATCGATTTTGTGATCCCACTGGGGACGGCTAAACCGATTTTATTAGATCTCTTTTGTAATATCGGAATTAAGCTAATTCGAAATAATCGTGCAGTGTAGATGTACCCTCAGTATAATGTAGAGAAGCCTTAGGTCTGCTCTAAGTTACACTCAGCTGCCCACAGCTATGAGGGACTCTTGCAGCAGTCAGGGACTGCCAAGGTGCACGGGTGCGCTGGTCACACACCCTTAATCCCAGTCCTATGGATCAGAAGGGGAGCAGAGGGTGAGAATAACCCAGAAATCTCTCTGTCTCTCACACGGGATCCCAAGGGACCTGGGGAAGCCAATTTTCCAGCTTCCTAGATCATCATGGGACCTGTATAAAGTTTGTATCCGCTCTGTTCAACTGAATCTTTTCTGTCTGCACTGAAGTTCTCTATGAATAAATGATGCAGTCTCAAGGGCAACAAAATAAACAAATGCTTGAGACTGTAAGATGAGAAAATGCATATGTACCTGCTAAGGCCTTTCCCATGACGCCTTGCAGCTGGGCCACCTGGAAGAACTATAGCCTTCCAATGTTTTAGGTGTGAATGATCTCAGAGAAAGGCAGAACTGTCAGGTCTTGGCAGGTAAATAGAGGAGGGACTGGTTTGCAGCTATTTGCAATTCTTAAGCTTGCATATGTATTATGTAAATAATACAATTTAATAATAATACCTTTATATAGCTGCTTTTTCCTGAAGTATCCCAAAGCATTTGCTGAACTTAATGAACTGAACACAGGGAATGAGTTCATCTGCCAGTGACATACAGCCACCTCTAGGGTGCAATACAGCTGTTCCCGATCTTCCTACCCTACACCAAAATCTAGGATAGGAAAAGTTAATACTGGAAATTGCAAGTGGATATTCAGGAAGGTCAGACGTAATACATGCCCTGCAGACGGTTAGCACCCCTATCTATGTAAAGAGTACCATGGTTGGAACCTCTGGCTACAAATGGTCAGGACCTCTCAGATATATGCCTTGCGTGAAGGAGGCACCCCTAGGAGCTTACAGCTCCAGTATAACGATTCTGGTTCAGTCCTGACTCAGCATGAAGGGAGCACCTACTGGGTCTGCTTCTCCATGGATTTGCACCTTGTGCAGTGATTTGCTCCTGTGTAAAGGAGCTGTAAAACGTTTCCACTGGAGTGAGTGAAGAATTCGGATTTGCTAGCATTTTATACCCACTTTGCACAGCCGCATATGACTTGCAAGGTGCAAAATGGGTGAGTCCACTGCACAGCATTTCCAGGCAAAGAAAGTAAAGATTAAACCATAGTAAATCACGCAGTGTCACTTCTGTAATAACACACATGGAGAAAAGCCACATTTACCAGTGGAATATCAGAAGAAAGGGAAAGTGAAGGAAAAAGAGAAGGTAGGAGAGGAAATGCAAGAAAAGAGAGGGAGGTAGCATGGTCTAGTGGACTGGAGACTGAACTGCTATTCTTGTTGCCCACTCCCTGCTGGGATTCATTGCATCACTTGGGACAGCAGTGAAACCTCCTTGTCCCTCCAGTGCATAGCCAGGAGCAGGACCTGCCTCTATTTCAGTAGCGATAACCGGGCCTGAGCCAAAATTCCAAGATCCAAGCATACCTGAACTTTTCAGAACTTTAGATCATGGTCCAGTTTCTAGTAAGAACCTAAAAGCACTTTACAAACGTTCACTAATTCAGTCTTCCAGCCACTCTCCTGCATTGTAAAGTAGCTCAGTATTATTATCCCTATTTTATATATGGGGAAACCAAGGCACTGAAGATCTCACAGCAAGAGAGCGGCAGAATTGGGAACAGAACGCAGGAGTCCTGGCTCCCAATTCCCTTCTCTACCCACTGTACACTGCCTATGATAAACACAAGATCGGGGTCTGTATAGGCCCGTTTGCCCAAAGAGCCCAGCGCCTTGGGTGCTGACCAGTTTTGAAAATCTGGCTCTGTGTAAAATTTAACCCGGAAAGTCTCCCTAGAAACCAGTGCAAAACTAATCAAGGCACAACAACCATTTTACAGACTAGTCCATTTGTGCTTCAAACCACAAATCCTCCATGGAAGAACTAATGGAAAGGGAGCCAATGCACTCAACCAGCAGCCCGGTCATCTGGATGCATAACAATAGGAGCAGCTTAGAACCAGAAGTGTATGTCACATACCTCTGGTAAGTAAGGTGAGGTGGCCGGAGATATGGTGACTCCAGATGTTGCCGTTTGGACTCGTACCGCCCTGGTGAGACAGCTCTAAGAAACGCAGGGGGCTGCTTTGGCTCACGTCCCTCCCTGGGTTATTGAACCGATGCTGCAGGTGGTGTGGGGTGGCACATAGACAGAAAAGCTGTTCTGATGGGAATGATGCTTATTTGGTCCCACAGCTGAACCACCTGGTGACGGAGCAGCTGGTGAAGTGCGGCGTCCCAGCGGTGGGCATTTCGGTAAGGGGCATCCTGTATTTGCCTTCTCTGCTCTCTAGGGGTTAACCCTCTCTGCGGAAAGGGATTAGTGCAATACCTGGTGCAGTGGGAGCAGGAGATATGAGAGAGGCAAAGAACAACTTCCAACTTTTATACATCCTACCAGCTCAGCTAGTGGAAGGGGTCCTTTTGGCACAGCAGGTAGCACTGCTGGCTGTGAACTGTAAGGATCCTGATTTGAATCCCAGGAGGGGCAGCATGAAGGACATACTTAGACTGTGAGTCTGGCCACCAGATAGAAGACTCTGAGAACTGGTTAATTCTTCTGTGGTGTCTGGCCACCTAGTTGTCAGACACAACACAGAGAATCCAGAGGTTAACAGGTGTAACATGGCCTTAGAATGAAGCTGTGGATTCTGCATGTTGAATGCCTACAAGGTTTCTGACTGGGATGAGGGGGAGGGGAGAAGCACACAGCTGGGAGATGCTGTTAGATCATGACAACATGGTGTCTGTCTTGCAGCCCTTTGGAGCCTGGAAGACAGCAGGCAAGAAAGTCAGCCAGGCTGGCATTTCTGCCATAAGGGACGCCTTGGATGCTGGCTACATCCCGGTCGTGCATGGGGACTGTGCTCTGGACTCTGAACAGCACTGCTGTATCTTATCTGGGGATGCTATCATCGAGGTAAGATGTCCGGCCTTCCCCAGGTGTGGGAGTGGAAGTGGTGGAATCTCTCACTGTCATCCACGGATAGTTACTGTTGGGTTTTGTCTTTGGAGAGTGACCTCTCTACCAGTAGGGCTGAATGCTGGTGATACCATCCCTTCCTCCTCTGCTGTCAGCTCAGAGTGATCATAGACAGACCTCTGACAGGTGCAGAGAATCTCTAAAGGAGCCGATCTCCTGAGAGTCCATATGGGAATCTCCTGGGAATGTCTTCTTATTCATGCACTCTGACTGTGGGTTGTGTACAGGGGACTGGAGCCCCAACTTGACCTTTCATGGCTTCCCTGCTTTTGTATTGGGAACAGGCCCAACCAGCACAAAAGCTCCAATATGGGCTTATTCTGAAAATAACAGTTGGGACTAGGACTGAAGGCACTTGTGACCTAACCCAGTTGTGACCACAGTTGGGTCCATTCTGTCCAGCCACATGTTCAGGGGCAGGATTCAGCCTTGATCCCTTACTGTGCAACAGGGACATAGGAAGGAGGCCAGAAGCTGAGGAGAGGATTCTGAGTTATGTGACTGTGTATATTCATGGAACAGGAAGCAATGGGAAGAACACCCACAAGAGACTGGCCTTGGAACTGTTACTGAAATTCTAGGGAACCTGTTGCTTTAGATTTTCTGTTGCACAGTTTTTCATTTTGCAGGTTCTGTCCAGGGAATTCTCCCCGCAGCGAGTGGTTTTCTTGACCAATGTCAGTGGAATCTATGACCGTCCACCTGATACCCCAGGTATGGTGTATGGCTCGAGAAGAAAAAATGGAGTCTATTCCTGTCCTTCCCCCAATATGTGTTCATGTTCTATGCTTTTTTTTGGGGTTCAGTGTGTTAACATGCTAGCTATTCACATCTGTATTTTATCCTGCTGTGACTCACAAATCACATGAGTTTTGTATTCGCAGCGCAATCTCTACAGGATAATTTAGAGCTTATCACATGAATATGGCAGGGTTGCTAGCGTCTACCCAAATGAATGCAAGGACTGGGATGGTGCAGGGACCTGCAGATCGCATTTGAGGGATATCAGGAGAGCTGTTTAGGGGCCCAGGACTGGAATGTCTGAGCACTGCAGGTCTAGATTGAGGGGCAGCAGCAAAGTGGGGTGAGAGTCAAGGACAGAAGTAGTAGCAGAACTGAAGCACATGGATTAATGAGCATTGTGCAGTCTCACAAAAACAGCCTCAACTGTAACTGCCTCTAAACGGTGTTGTTTGCAGTGCAGTTGTAGCCTGTTGGTCCCAAGATATTAAAGAGGCAAGGAGCGTGAGGTGAGCTCTTTTACTGAACCAACTTCTGGTCCAATGTGTAGCCATTTTCACCTGTGCAAAGAGGATGTGAAATGCTACCACTTATGTTGCATAAATGTAAATGACACATAAGTGCAAAGCAAAAAAGAATTAGGCCTGAGGTATATTATTTTTATTTATTTATTTGTATTACCATAGCACCAAGGAGCCCTAGCCATGGACCACGCTGGACATAGCCAGATGACACCTGATAAAAATGATGTGCAAACAGTGGTTCCTTATGGAGGGAGGGATAGTTAGTGGGTTGAGCATTGCCTGCTAAACCGCCAGGGTTTGAGATCAATCCTTTGAAGGGGGCCATTTAGGGATCTGGCAACAACAACAACAAAAAAAGTCAGGGACATGTGACTTGGTCCTGGCTAGTGAAGGCAGTGGGACTGGACTCGATGACCTTTCAAGGTCTCTTTCGTTCTCTGAGATAGGTATACTCCATATAACGCCTCTACCTCGATATAACGCTGTCCCCAGGAGCCAAAAAATCTTACTGCGTTATAGGTGAAACCGTGTTATATCGAACTTGCTTTGATCCACCGGAGTGCACACACACACACCCCCGAGCACGGCTTTACCGCATTGTATTCAAATTCGTGTTATATCAGGTCGCGTTATATCGAGGTAGAGGTGTATTTATATTTATCTATTAATAACGATCATACATAATTCAGTGTATGGTGCATGAATTGATATTTTAGATAGAGATGAGGTCAAGTTGCAAAATTGCAGTTGCTTTTGTGGACACCTAGAGGATGGGGGATTTGAGAATCTGAGCATTTAGTTTGGCCCATTGCAAAACTTGGATGCTGAACCAGGATCAGACTCCACAGTGGAGTTTTGGATCCAGGGTTTCAAATGGCCCATCTTTAATGTTTGTGTACATGTGAGTGGTATGAGCTCTGAAGTCTCTAGTGCTAGGCCCATCTCTAGCATCTGGTAGGTTCCCCATATTCTTGCATGTGCATCTGATAGAAAAATAATCTTGACTGGGGCTTATAGAAAAGACAGGGGTACCTGGATGCGCACACACTGCAGTTGTTTATAAGAAAGGGAGGTGTCGGAAGGATTGCCAGGTAAAGGGAGTTGTATAATCTTGCCCTTTGGGCTTTCGTGGTTAAGTAGCTGGGATGTTCCTTCAAAACTGTTCCTTTGCCAATGCTTCTATTTTCTAAGACAGTCTTAGTGTTTTGCTGAGACCCCTCTGTATTGTCTCCTTACTGGCTATCTATGGCTATATTCTATGGTAAATGTGTCTACTGTATCCCTTTGTGATCTGTCACCTTTGATGGTTTAAATCAACATAATCCCAGTGATTTCAATGGAGCCGATCCAGTTAATGGCAAGGGAAGATCTGACCTTGTCTGAAGTTCATCTTCAGGACACTTGGAGAAGTGTCGAATGGAAACTTTTGTTTTCCTCTATAGAATTTAGCCTTATGAGATGGTGAGGCAGTCCCAACCTTCTTCCATATTGTGGAGATTCTCATATACTATAGGCAGGGTATAAACCCACAGATAGACTTCAGTGTTGAAGACCTAGAAGCCTAGTCTTACATATCTGGTGAATTTGAATTGAGATGGATTGGATTGGCTGGATCTTGGTGAAGGGCAGAACTCCCCAGGGGGGTTAGGTCAGTTCTGCACAGGGCACAAGTCAAACCATAACCCTGCCAGCAATCTATTGATTTGTCTGTATATGCTCCAGCTGTACCTATTCTGTAACCAGTCGTGTGCCCAGAGCACAGTGCAGGCTGTCGTTTGTAGTGCTATTGGGCACCAAGCCCAGGTTCTTTTGCAAATGGGCCCAGGGTGATAAGGTTCAGAAACAAACTGTTGTTGAAGTGTATCTTGTTCCTGTTTCCCCTTCTTGATCAGTAGAACTGGAATGTGCCTGTGCTATCTGGGATGGACTTCCACAATGCTGGTGCTACAGAATTGTCTCATCTTTCTGCATTTTTATGTCAGTTTTGACCTACGTGCCCTACCTCTTTTCCCAAACAGGTGCCAGGCTGGTGGATTCCATTTCCGTCAGCCCTGATGGAAGCATGGACCCCGCTGTGCTCACATCTGCCCTGCCACACGATACCACCGGGGGAATCTCCCTGAAGTTACGGGCTGCGGTCAACATAGTCATCCAGAGTCACGGAGCCATTCCAGTGCTGATCTGCAAACTGGACAGCAAAGCTGCTGAAAGAGCATGCTTAACTGGGGAGCTGGGAGTGGGCGAGGGTACAAGACTCTCCCTTGCAACAGCCTGAAGAAGCTGTCTCTGTAGTAGCCTGTCGGACAGGGGGATTTGCCATCAACTTGTTCCAGTTGGGCCCCAGTATCCACTCCGTGATTTATCCATGTCACCGGTGACTCCAGATAAGCCATCTAGTGACAGAGGACTTCTTCATCATTCACTGGCAATACACAGTTCCTAGTCTGCATTTTAATGCATCTCTTCTCCAGCCCAGCTCTGACCTGAATGGTGGATAATCCTCTGCTAATGTTTCTTACCTATGTCCTCACTTAAAGAGGCACATAAAGGCATGTGGTAAACAGCCAGGGAGCCAGCTGGGAAATGGGCTCAGGCTTTTCGGCTGAGGATTAATAAATTAATATTAGTGCAGCAATTTGGGGCTGTGAAGTGCTATGCAAGTGCTAAGTAGTTTAGTATGATATAGAGGGGACTTTGATGTGAATTCTCAGGTTATCTGATTTGTTCTAGACCGTGGTGTCCGAAATGCCATTCTGCTGCTGAAAGCTGCCCTAGAAACACTTCTATATGAAGCGTCAATGCCAAAATTTCAGACTTGGGGCTGTTTAAAATTAAGCACCTGTGTTCATATTTGGGTACATAATTAAGCAGTCTAGCTACTCACAGTTCTCTTTGTCTGTCTAGATGCTTGTATGGCCACCAATACGCAAGTGTGTGAGTGCTGCACAGATATTAACGTAACCCTTGGAATTTCCATGTGAAGCAGTTCAGTATTAACCCAGCTTTACAGATGGGAATCTGAGATGCAGAGAGATTAAGGTCAGACTTTTCAAAACAACTCAGCGTCCAATACTGGGGCTGGTTTTTCAAAAGCGCCGAACGTTTTGGGAGCTGACTGTTTTTGAAAACCTGGCCCTTACTAAAGAGAAGAAGTATCATCCTTAAGTTATTTTCCAATTGTGCAACTTTTAAGATCATGTTCACTGGTGCGCGCTGACTACTTTATGCCGCCCTGGAGCAGCACAGAGCAGTCAGAATTTACTGGCTTGCTAAATAGGTGCTTTGCATTACCACAGCAGAACAAAGAAGGTGGAGTGTATACCTCAGATTGCCTCTGCTTCCTGCCCTCCAAATTCCCCCAGCCTCTTGTACCCCATATTTCTCTGCACACACACATATATACTTTCTCTGTTCCTCCTGCCCCTTCTGTTGAATAGATCTTTGGAAAGACTGACTTTTGAGGAGAAATATTTAGGATTAATGGTCATTTTTGGCCACACTTTTCCATAACAGAAAGTTTTCGGTCAACAGAGGCTGGTGCATAAAAATCAGAAACTCACAAAGAACTGCCCTCTTTCAAAATATGACTGCCATCTTCCACTTTTCACTATATTGTTCACATGTAACAGTGATCGAATCCATGCTTTGCGTGCCAAACTCAGCTCACCGCAGCTATGGAACTGAGAGTGTCATTTCCATAATAACTAGAGCTGAGATTAATTTTAGATAACAAATTCAGACTCCAATGAAATTTGGCAGTTAAATATTCTCCAAAAAGTTAGGTCGTCTTCTTACATGGGTAATGGAGGTTTGCAACCATTCTATTCAGTCCTCTGCTAATATCTATTCAGTTCTATTCAGTCCTCTGCTAATTTCTTTGTGGGTAAATAGTCCTTTTGACCCAGCCATAATACCACCTTGTCCATCCAAGATCACCTTTTTCTGTAAACATACATCACCCTCTGAAGACCTTAAAATGTGCCCTGCAAATTGAATCTTTCTTTTTATGAGATCTCTGATTAGCATTTGCTGAGTTCAGTCATCTCCAATACTTTTTCGTTGGTTACACGGTCTGTCCATGATGTTTTCAGAATTCTTCCATAACAATGTAATTCGAAGGATTGTAGTTTCTTTATTATTGATTGTTTGAATGTCTGTGAGAGTATAATCTGGCCTGTACCAATAGGATATATTTGAAATTAGGATGTGCCAAAAATTTGGACAGGTAAGATTTTGCAAGGGCGAAATACAAGCAGAAGAAAAATGTCAAATGTCTCAAAATATTGTTACAAATAAAATTCCATGCCAGTGATCACCTGGAGGAATAATAGTACAAGTGGCTGGTTCTTGCATTGAGTAAGTGTAATGTTTATAAAGTGCATTCTTCATTGGCAACCTTTCCACAAGAGACACTAGGGTACAGGAGGGGATTGCTGTCACGAGAGCTGCTGTGGCCCTGGGTCTGGTGCAGCAAGAACTGTAATTGCAGGATGCAATAGCTGAAGACACAATGGGGTGGGGAGAGCTGCAGTAATGGATGTGATTTTGTGGGGGGATGGGGCAGGAATATGATTATTCCCCAGCTTTCAACCCGGGATGGACAACAATGTAATTTCCTCAAATTCCCCCCCCCCCCCCTCGGAGGGAAGGATGGCAGCAGAGGGGAATCTGGGGCTGCTGCTTTATTGCAGAAACACTTAGCGATTTCTCCCGGCCTCCTCCAGCTCCTCAGTTCGGCAGGCAGGTGGCTGCCATCTAGAACCTGGAGGTGGCTCCATTCCAACGTGCCTGCGTCCCTCTGTGATAGGGCATTCACCCCACACTTGCCCTGAGAGGGTTAAGGCAGACTGAGAAGGGGGCTAATTAACCCAACAAGCCACAGTGGAGAGGAATCGGGTGGCTAAGCAATCCTGGTTGAATGAAGAGGCCCAGCTGAGGACTATAAAGGCAGGAAATTGGCAGCAGAAAGGAGCTGCTGGGGAAGTCTGCAGTCCCTCCCTGGCAGAAGGGAGGAGTGTTTGGAGGCTACAGGGACAGTAGCCCAAAGTTACTCCCTGGAAGGGGAGAGTTACACAGTTGGCAAAACCAGCTGGGGGGAGTTCTAGATGGTAGGAGGGGGCTTGGAGACAGGCAGTAAGGTCTAGAAGGAAACAGGCATTGGCTACCAGCTAGAGGGTCCCCAGAACAGAGGGCAAGCCCTGGTTCCTCTGCCAGCCACTGATGGAGTGGCACTAGGAGGCAGGGAATGGGAGGCCTGCCTAGGACTGCTGGCAAGGAAAGACTTCCCAACCCCAGAAGGGAAAGATGCGGATAGTGACATGGCTGGAGGGCTAAGTCACCAAGAGGAAGCAGCAACTCGTGGAGCAAGAGAGGGGCTGCAGAGGCAGAACGATGGTGTGCAACCACAGGAAGGGGCCTTGATCTGGAGAGCTATTCCTCAGAATGACCAGGAGGAAGAGCCATCCAAACATTGAGTGGGACACCCCCTTCCCATCCTCCCCTCCCATCTCTCTTGATAAAGGAGGGCATCCTAGTTGGCCACAGAGGAGGCTGAGCTGGCTATAGTGGAGACTGGGCCCCTGCCAGGTTGAGGTACAAGGGAGAGGAGCTGGGAAGACCAGCTCCTGGAGAGGGGAATGAGGGGACCTGGCCACTGAGGGAAGCTTGGGGGACACAGGCTTGGGAGAGCTTTTGGAAGGACAGCTGGGGACAAAATCTCGGCAGGGAGCCTTGAGGAGGCAAGCTGTGGGTCTAGGCAGGGTGGGGGGTTTGTTGTGAGATGGAACATTTTGTGGGGAGAGGCTGGGAGGTTGGAGGGAGTGAGGAGGGTGTTTGGTGTGGGGGTGAGTGGGGTCTTGTGGGTGATGGAAACAGCTGGTTGCAATTTCTGAACCAGAAAATTTTCCGCTGGGGAAAAAATGGGGTTTTGTTGAAAATGATTGTTTCTCCCCACAGGAAAATGGCAGGTTTTGATCCAAACAATGGAAAACGTTGAAACAAAACAATTTTGAGAACAGACAAAAATTAAAAATGTCCTTGTTTGCACTTTTCTGTTCTCCACTCTCTGACTTTTCAGATCATCATCAGCTCTGGGAAAATCACCGAGTGGCAAAAGGAAAGTGCAGCTGTCACTCTGCGGCTTGTCTGATTTGGCCAAAGTAGAATTTTTGAAAAGCTACAGAGTGAGCAAAGAAAAAAGAGAGATGGGGGGAACCCCAGTCTTCGTCATTATTCATTTTATTGCGGTGAGTGGCATAAAGGAAAAAAGGGAGAGCCAAGAAGGGGAAAGGAAATTTCAAAAATTCAAATATTTGAGGGGAAAAAATAATGGAAAATGTTCAGTTGCAAACCCGGTGAAATGGAAACAACTTAAGATGTAATTTAGTCAAATGAGTGCAAAAGGCTGTGTAGATACACTTATTTTGGTGTAAGTAAGCTTACTGTGGTTTAGTTTACCTGAAATAAGCCACTCTTATACTGGAATAGGAGTGGGCATACTGGAACTTGCACCAGTTGAACTAAACCCAGGCAGAGTTAATAGGTGCTTGTATTTTAAGACCAGAAGAGACCATTCTAATCCTCTAGTCTGATCTCCTGCATGGCACAGGCCGGAGAATCCCATGCAATGATTGCTGCATCAAGTCTACACCTGGAGCGAGACTGACTATATCTACATGTGTTCTGAAATTAGTTATTTTGTGGATTTTTATCCTGAGTATAAGTCTTTGTATGCTATGAGTAAAATAAGTTGTCACTTTTAGAAAAAATAAGGATGATTTAATATCCATAGCTACTCAGGACACCATACCAAGGCAGCAAATTGTATGTGCTCTATAAGTTTGCTTTGAAATAAAACATATTGTAAAGAAGCAAATTTTCTATTGATACAGCAATGTGTAAATATATGCTGTACCCTGCCTGGCTAACCAAACACACAGACTGATGCATGAACTTTCATGACATGTTCTGAGTGGGAAAAGTCACCCACCTCGTCTCTTCCAATATTCTTTTTTTATGTGAGATGATTGGGGAAAACATCATTGTTTTGCAGCACACACACAGAAAAGGTGGTAACTCGTGTCTGAAACACCAGGTCATACTTGTACCGTTACCTGATCTACTTGCATTTTAAGAAAAGAAACTACAGTAAGCTTAAAAAAAAAGTTTAACACTTACAAATACATTAAAAGGATTTCAGGAACTGGTTATGCCTTAGCCCAATAAAATACTAATACTAATATTTGGCATTTATATATAGTTTTTTATCTTCAAAGGACTGTAGAAATATTAATCAAAGTGCCATGGGCCTGATTTTCGGAAGAGCTCAGCCACTGATTTCACCTGGGATCGTGAGGTACTCAGCACCTCTGAAAGCCTGACCCAAATTAATCTTACTTTTTTCAAAGCAGACAATTATGCTGCACTTTGCTTAGATTATTCAAAGGTTTAGTGGAACAAAAACTTTCAAGGTGATGATTTGAAGAAGAAAGAAGATCTGCAGAAAACCAGCCCTCTAAACTGATTTAAGAAACGTCAAAGAATTAAGTTAATCTCAAACTTGTCCAGCATCGTCAGTGGTATGTACTGAAATAGTAATGAACAGGAGACTGGTGCATTGGGTTCCCATAAAAAATTGTTAAGATTTATCACAGGCTGTCACCTCCCAAGAGGAGAGGGCAAGGGAGAGATTAGGTCAGCGAGAGGGAGAAAGTGAGAGCACAGAGAGAGCAGCAGCAGAGGCTCTTAGTGATCTAAGCTGCTCTTTGGTATCTAAGCTTAGATTGGAAAGGCAACTCTTGCCAGCAGCAGCTTTCACAGCATCCTGGGGAGGAAGGGAATCAAGGAGAAGACAGAACTGTAGGAGGAAGACACAATACACAGGTGAGTTCTAAGCACCCAGTGCAGAATGAAGAATGAACCGTGATTGCTTGCATGTGGTAGGAACAATTGATCTGGGTTACTCCTAGTTGTCTTGACATTGAACGAAAGATAACTGGTGGTAGCTTCTGCTAACCTCCTCTTCACACTACGGGAGAAAACTCATGGACTCCTAAATACCCTTTGTAAAGCCAACAAGTTCACAGGGGTTTCTAGGGTGCAAGTCGGGTGCAATGGGCATGTGGTTGGGAGCGATTCACTGTCTGGTGATTTATTTGTTTCTAACCTGTTCAATTATTTCTGAGGTGGGTGCTGGGGTAATATTCTGGCTTTGGATGAGGGCTGCTTTATTCCTCTTGTTAGGATGCTGATTAAAGATGGACTTTGCTGGGGAAATACAAATTGCAGGAGTGGGACTTGAAATCCCAGTGACTGGATTCTTCTGGCACTTTTCTGCTCATAGCAAATACTGGCTAAATACTGGTTTGGGCCAGGCCAAGTTCAGACAAGGCAGCCCTAGAAAGATGTAGAAAATAACATTCAATCCAAAATGCAGGGAAAGAGAAAACAAATGAGACTTCACTGTGGATTAACTGGATTCCAGGTGATTTTCTGCAGCATTTGTTTCAGCCATGGACTCTTAACATGGTGGGGTAGGAAGGTTACAATGCAGCCTTTCAGGCAAGGACTTTATTGCATATTTTGTTGTTGGGAAAGATCCTTAGCTGGAGTTGTTTTTAATATGCTAAACTTGTGGGGGTGGGTCAGGGAGATGTGGTGGTAGTTGTAAAGGTTTCTGTTAATGCATTGAAAAATATGGGGAAAAGCCCAGTCCTTGACATCAGGAATTCCTTATTGCACCTGGATTTTATGCCACATTATGATGCTAATTTTAGCTAGAGTGAGAAGACCTCTGACAAAGAGCAAGGACCATATAGGGCCATACAGGACCAGTGGTGCTGGATGCATTTTCCAAGTCCATTAAGGTGCAAGGCGGGTTAAAATGTCATTTTCTTTACCATGCCTGGGAGAAAGGGGAGGGTGATTCTGACAGTGAGTCAGGTTTCATTAATTATGTTGCTGATGAGACCAAGTTAAAGAAGGAAAGGGTAAGCGTGATCCAGTGCTGGCCAGCCGCAGCCAGGAGTGGTTAGGGGCTGTGCGTTAGCAATCACAGGGGTGGGGCAGGATTGCCAGATTGATAAGCAGCCAGTGCCCCATCTAAATCATGGATGGAGTAGACAACATCCCCAGTGAGTCATGGAAGAAAACAAATTAGTGTTGAATGAGGGAATAACAGAGATTCTATACATCGTGGAAAGGGCAGGGGCTAATTTCCAGCATGAGAACTGGGTACTGCTATTCCTTGCAGTCACTAGGCCTGATTCTAACCTCATGCTGAGCAGCACCTTCATCAGTTGATGGCAGTCAGACTAATCATGGCACTAATGATGAGGTCAGAATCTGGCCCATTGCTGGTGAAAGTGCCAGACTGAGAGTCAAACTTTCTAAATTCATATTCAGACACCTGAATTCCAGACCTAATATCCAGAGGGGCTGAGCATCCTCCACTGAAATCAACAGGAGCTGCAGGTAGTTAGCACTTCTGCAAATCAGTCTCTTATTTAGGTGTCTAAATATTATGGATGAAGGGGCCTAATCAGGGACGGCTCCAGGCACCAGCACAGCGAGCGCTTGCCTGGGGCGGCAAGCCACGGGGGACAGCCTGCCGGTTGCTGTGAGGGCGGCAGTCAGGCAGTCTTCAGCAGTGTTTCTGTGGGAGGTCTGCCGGTCCCACAGTTTCGGCAGTAATTCAGCAGCGGGGACACCGAAGGCACGGGACCAGCAGATCACCCGCAGAACCACCGCTGAGTCCGCGTGACCGGTGGACCTCCCACAGAAACGCCACAGAAGGCTGCCTGACTGCCATGCTTGGGGTGGCAAAAAACATAGAGCCGCCCCGGGCCTAATTTTAGGCACCCAGATTTGAAAATGTTGGCCTGAAGTCCTCTGTCCACAATCTGAGTACAGTATAGTATGAAGAGCCTACGGGGTAAGCGTCCCTCAAACCCCGCACACTATACGGTGTTCTCAAAAGCATCTCTTGTAGGTGAAAGTAAATTTCAGTCTGTATGGCCAATTCAGTCCTTAGCCTCTGCAAGGAGACTACCAACAAGGTCACTAATTTACGCAAAGGACACTTATCCAGCCAGAACAGGACTAAGATTGAGACACTAGTTAATGACCACAAGGGAAAATGACTTTGTCATTACCCAACCATTGCTGGATTTGAGCTGGGGACACAGAGGAAACCTATCCTAGTCTCAGGACCCACAGTGCTCTTTAGCCTAGAGTGATATAGTTCTAATATATTTCTCTGTCTCGAAGATATATTAGAAACGAAAAAGATATAGAGAAGGACAACAAAAATGATTTATGATATGGAACAGCTTCCCTATGAGGAGAGAGTAAAAACACTGGGATTATTCAGTTTGGAAGAGAGAGGGGTTAGTTAGATAGAGGTCTACAAAATTATGACTGGTGTGGAGAAAGTGAATAGAGAAGTGTTATTTACCCCTTCACATAACACAGGAAGCAGGGGTCACTCAATTAAATTAATAGGCATCCGGTTTAAAACAAACAAAAGGAAGTACTTCACACAATACTGGCCATACTGGGTTAGACCAAAGGTCCATCTAGCCTAGTATCCCGTCTTCTGTCAGTGGCCAATGCCAGTTGCTCCAGAGGGAATGAACAGAACAGGGAGTCATCAAGTGATCCATTCCGTCACCCATTCTCAGCTTCAGGCAAACAGAGGCTAGGGACACCATCCCTGCCCATTATGTCGCTGATGAGAACAAGTTAAGGAAGGAAAGGGTAAGCGGCAGCCAGGAGTGGTCAGGGGCTGGACGTTAGCAATCACAGCGGTGGGGCAGGAGTGCCAGATTGATAAGCAACCAGTGCCCCATCAAAATCATGGATGGAGTTGACAAACCCTCTTATAGTCTTGGCCTTCACAATATCCTCTGGCAAGGAGTTCCACAGATTGACTGTGCTTAGTATGAAGAAATACTTCCTTTTGTTTGTTTTAAACCTGCTGCCTATTAATTTCATTTGGTGACCCCCTACTCACCGTAGTGGAACCCACACTTAGCCTGTAGAACTTGTTGCCAGGGAATGTTGTGAAGGCCAAAACTATAACTGTGTTAAAAAAGAATGAGAGAATTTCATGGAGGAAAGGTCCATCTATAGCTATAAGCCAAGATAAGCAGGGATGCAATCCCACGCTCTGGATGTCCCTAAGTCTCTGATAGCCAGATGCTGGGACAGGATGACAGGGGAGGGATCACTTGATAATTGCCCTGTTCTGTTCATTCCCTCTGATGCACCTGGCATTGCCCACTGTCAGAAGACAGGATACTGGGCTACATGGACCATTGGTCTGACCCAGTAAGGCCATGATGGAGGGTTCCGTGTAAATAGGAGCATCTAGCAAACATCCACTCCATATAGCCCTTAAACATACATTTCTTTCTTTCATTTTCCATCTGTATTTATGGGGATCTAATCACTATAGTGTCTGGGTAGATTTTGAGGGTGGGATATTGAAAGTGATCTAGGGGATTTGGACACCCAGTTCCCATTAATTGTTTGTCCAAATGTCTTAGGTGGCTTTGCAGATCCCACTCTGAATGTTTTTTCAGTCCTCCCTGGTGCAACATTGTCTTCTCGCACAGTAATCCAGAGATGAATATGGCCCTATTTGTCACTGGAGAACCACAGCCTGAATGTGTGGTCCCACTCAGCCACAGCTGGGGGCATGAGAGCAGGTTGCCTCGTGTTCAATGGACAGAGCTTTGAGCCTTGCAGAAGTGTCAGTTCCTAAGTTTCTATGCATCACTTCTTGCAACCGTCTCTGGGCAGCCCAGGTCTGCTGTCCCAATGTTCTGGAAGGAGTGCGGGCCGGCCCTCATCAGCCAGAGCTGGTGAATTCAAGATAAGCTCTTGAAAGACAAAGGAGTTACAGGCTAAATAGAGGACCCATAAGAATCTTGCCTCCCGTTAAAATGTTCCATTCAATTTAATCCTGAGATGATGCAGGGGATGAGATGCTCTCTTGGGGCAGTTGTTTCCCCTTGTCCTTTCACTCACTTCTCGCTGTGGTGGGGGCATTTGCTCCTATGGAGAATGCATCCTCCCCTCATTTAAACTCCTGACCGCTGCTGAATGCACCAGGCACCACCCTGACATTTTGTGGCATTTCAGTGGCATGCCAGCACCTCAGCCACAAGGGTTAACAAGACTTTAGGGGGTGGGGGTGGAAAACAAGCTGTGAAATGGAAGAAGGTCAGTCTCTTGGAGGGTTTTGCTGCATCACAGATGGTTTTAGATTATCAGCCCATCTGCAGAAGGTGTTATCTCCATTCCTTCCCCCAAAAGAACTCTGGTAAAACCAAGACTGGAAATTGACACCTCTTATGACCAACTGTCTGACTAAATGAGAGAGCCCCCTGGTAGTTCAAGAAGACTCCCTACCATAACTTGTAATGGGAGTTTGGAATAAATAGCAGCAGGAGGACCCTTTTCAACTGAAATCATACCATTTATGGGGGAAGCATCCACTGGCAAATTAAAAACCTGTTAAGTCTGGGTTCTAGGAACCTCTTGGCTCCACTGGCTCTGCCTGTGCTAAATAAAAGTGATTACCCCTACTGGGTAAGGCAGCTGAATTTCAACAATGGGTAAAAGCCCGTTAGAGAGGAAGTATAGGCTGGAGTTAAGGAAAGCTTGCTAACTTCCACAGCTTACGTGTACAATCATGGTCTGTGGAAGGGGCTTGTGTGGCATCAGATGTTGTTGTTCATGCTAAGGGTAAAGGCAGTAGATGAACCTAGAAAAGTAGCTAGGCTGCCAATGTCCACTGATATTGAAAGCCAAGAGACGATGACTGGGCAATAAAAAGCTATAGAAAGGGGCCATGGAAGTGGCTGCTGGAACACAGCCTTAATTCCCAAGGGATAAACAGGATACATTTTCCAGCAGCATATACAGGGCCTGATCCTCTTCTCACATACCCTAGTGTAACTCCCCTGTCCTGGGTGGAGTTACCCCCGATTTATACCATTTTACATGCAGAGTCCAGTCCATAGAGACTAAAAACTGGCAGCCTTTTGCCTCACCAACTAGGAAAATAATGTTCTCATTTTCTTCTTTGTCCTCATTGTTTTCCTATATTGTAAGCCAGGGAAACAGAAATACTGTCAGCAGGACACAGCTAATGCTCATGGCCAAATACAGGGCACGAGGGAAGAATGATGCTAGGATTTCAAGGTCACGTTTTCCACTTTAATTCGTCTTTTCAAAATAATTTTGGGAAAGTGCTGATCTCTGGCCCTGGAGGAGGAATGCCTCCATTTACCCCAGAAGAGGTACTGCTGAGGCCTTGGCAGGGCAAACTTCTCTGCCAGGGTGCCTCACCCCTGCCTTGGAGAAAACCCATCTGGGGGCTGGAGAAAAGGTTGCTGTTCATGGCCTTTTCAGTCTTTGGTCTCTACAGTGTGAGTGTCAGCCGGAGTGGTGGATTGTTATCATGTGCTCCCTTCCCCACCCACTTGAAACTCAACTGAGATTGACCAAGCTCTTCTGACATAGGTCACCAAAGGGGACCCAGCCACCTAGAGGTAAATGGCTCCCTACCTTACCAACTCCCTGAGCGAACTTCTCTGCCTGGGGACTTTATTTTAAAGGAAGCAGCACAAAAGGAAAAAAAAAATTAACATTGCTACAATCCAGAGTTGAATGAATGATGGACCCCTGGCTGGGCTGGCTTGACTCTTTGGTTCTCTGTGCATTGTGCTGCCATGAGGAGGTGGCTTGAGTCCTGTACTGCCCAGCTCCACTTGGACTGGGAGCCTTGCAGAGGTTCTGTTGCTCCTGAGTGATGCCTTCCAGCCAGCAGTTGGAGCAGAATTGGCCTACTCAATGCGAGCTCTTTGGCTGGAGAAAGGGTTGCTAACCAGGCACAAAAGTGGAGTGGAGAGTAAAAGATTGGGAGAGAAAATGGACTGGCCTCCATTCTTCAAAGTAAATCTCAGTCTTGCATTACAATTTAAGCCATAACTGGTGCTTTAGGCCTCATGCCTTGTCCCACTGAAATCAATGGGCTTTTTGGCATTGACTCCAGTGAGAGCCAGATCAGACCCTAACTCAGTTTGCTGGAAGTTAAAAGCCCAGAGTGAAGAATGTATTTTTGGTTGTAGAGGTGAGGGTGCCCCATAAAGGATAGTGACTCTTCCTGAATTCCCTTTACCTCTTGCTGTCAGTTTATTCTTACAGCTTCAGCATAACACAGAGCGGTGAAGAATGCTTTTGTGAAGGTCCAAGCCCAACCTGGATCTCAAATTTTGTTGTTTCACAATAAAATGCAAGCATCCCCATTATTTTTACTAGCCAAATTAAGCTATTCTTCCCAATGAAGTTATGAAAGGCACTTGGGGATCATAGAAACGTAGAGCTGGAAGGGACTTTCAGAGGTCATAGTCCATTCCCTTGCACTGAGGTAGGACCAAGTAAAGCCAGATCATCCCTGGTGACAGGTGTTTGTCTAACTTGTTCTTAAAAACTTCCAATAATGAGGATTTCACAACTTCCCTTGATAATCTGTTCCAGTGCTCAAGTATCCTAGAGTTAGAAAGTTTTCCCTAATACCTAACTTGAATCTCCCTTGCTGCAAACCAAGCCAATTATTTCTTGCCCTCCACTCGGTGGATATGGAAAGCAATTGAACACTGTCCTCTTTATATCTGTTTTTTATATATTTGAAGATTATTATAAGTTTCCCTGCCAACCTTCTCTCCTTTAGACTAAGTGTGCCCAGTTCTTTCAACCTGAGAACACTCAGGCAGCATCTGGCGGAAGGAATCAAGGGAGTATGGAGGCAGAAGATGCAATGGTGGAATGTTGTTATGTGTAAATTGGCTTGAATAAATAATCAGGTTTAGTCCTGCTAACTGCTTGGTTACTTCAGTCATAACGTACTGATAGTTTATAAGCAATAATGAAAAAAGCAAGGGTGATGGAGGTGGAATTTGATGCCTGGAGGTGATTCTTTGAGGAATAAGCGGTGGAGGTATGCTAATTAACTAGGCTTTCTTCTCTGCAGTGCTGGGGTCTAGCAACTGAGGATGGGGCAAACTGAGGCAGGCAAAATAGGGAAAAGATTTTAAATAGCTTCTGGATATTAGGTCTTTCCATACACCCCATGAGTTACGAACATCCCCAAGCAATGAAACTATCTTCTATTTTGCAGGAGAATCCACTAAGCTGTAGCGCTGACCTTCAGAATGACGACGGAAAGCCGTAGGGCAGGTGAGAAAGAACAACAAGCCAAGAAACTGTGAACTCAACCTGTGATCTTCATCAGAAATGAGGCGGTCTGGCCTTCTTGCCGTTTGCGTTTAATATGTGATGTGTCCTCTGTCAGGGACCTGTATCTTGCCATTGCAATGGGATGGACTCACTGCTCTCGTAGGGTTTGTACATCTCTGCCACAATCCTTTCCTAGATTCAAAACTCCAGCTGATCAGCATGTGGAATTCTGAATAATCACCCCACGACTGACAGTGGCTAAAGGCTTGAATAACCAGGGCCGCCCAGAGGATTCAGGGGGCCTGGGGTCTTCGGTGGTAGGGCCCCCCCGCTTTGATGGTAATTTGGTGGCGGGGGATCCTTCCGCTCTGGGACCCACTGCCGAAGTACCCCAAAGACCCATGGTGGGGGCTTCCTGCTGCCGCCAAAGACCCCGGAGCGGAAGAAGCTCCGGGGGCCCGGGCCCCACAAGAGTTTTCCATGGCCCCGGGGAGTGAATGAAGGACCAAGCTCCAGGGGCCCCAAAAACTCTCGTTGGGGCCCCTGTGGGGCCCGGGGCAAATTGCCCCACTTGCCCCCCCCATCTGGGCGGCCCTGTGAATAGCTCCAAAGGATCAGTAGATATAATTGCTTTGTCTATGAGGAGACATGTGCCTGGGCAAAAACCTTGTATCTAAACCAGCCGCCTGGCCACTAATTTACGACGGGTCAAATTAAAATCTCTGATCTGAACACCCAGAACCTGAGGAATGTCTAGATCCACATCTGACTGTTGCTGTTCAGACCTCTATTTCTTATTATGAATTTGTATTACGGTAGTGCTCATGCTCAGAGATCCCAACTACGAGCTATGCCCGTTGTACGGGGCATCATATATACACATATTAAGAGACGCTCCCTGCCCTGAAGAGTTCACAGTGTAACTTGAATTCATGTTAATTTTTTTTTTCTCCAGTGAAACCTCATAAGAAATCTGCCATCCCAGGGGTGACCATCAAGCAGTTTGTTGAAGTTATTCCAAAAGGATGTAGCAAACCTGACTTTGAGCGAAAACCCATCACCCTAACATTACAGGAAGGTGAGATGCTCTTAAGAAACAGTTAATCTCACAGAGCCAGATTCTTGATCTCAGGCCTTGCCTGCGTCAGAAAACTATTGATTTAATTGTCAGTTTTGAAACAGTTAATTCAATACAATTTTCTTGTGTGGCTAAAGCCTCAGTCACGTTGGTATAAGTCTGGAGTAACTCCCCTGATGGCAGTGGAGTTGTTATTGCTTCACACCATGAAAATGAGATCAGAATCTGGCTCATATGGTATAAACGGAGCCATTTGGACTCTACAGCAGGTTGATCTACTTCCATGGGATCAGAGTAAAATGTTTTACAATAGAAACTTCAGCTGGTTTATTTTCATTTTTTGCTGAAGCATTTAAAAAGCTCAGTATTGAGATTGAGCCCCCATTAAAGTGAGGGGTGGCAAGAGGGCTTGACACCTCCATTTGTGCTCTGCTGGCCCCACTACATCAAGGAGTGGTGTGATTAAGGTTGCAGGAGGGCCGGATTTCTAGCGAGGCACAGTAGACATGTGCCTAGGATCGTTGGTGTTCTGGGGGTTCCTAAAAGTTAAAAGTTAAAAAGTTAATACATACAGCTCTCCTGCTGCAGCTGGGCTCCTGGCCACCCTGCATGTGGGGCTGGAGTAGGGTGAGCATCCGAGTCAGCCCACCTGGGGACTCTGTGAGCCACTGCTGGGTGGGGCAGCTGCTGAAGATTTTATAGGGCAATATTTGGGGTTTTTTCTTATATAAGCTCTTATTACCCCCCACCTCCTGGCCCGATTTTTCACACTTGCTATCTGGTCACTCCACCCTGAACTCCCCATTTCTGGCCCTACATCAGAGCCGGCACCCCCAACTCAAGCCCTCACCCCCATCCTGCACTCCAACCCCCTGCCCCAGCCCAGTTTGAGTGAGGATGGGAGAGAGTGAGCAACGGAGGGAGGGGGGATGGAGCAAGAGGGGGCTGAGGCCTGGGAGAAGGGGCGAGGCCTCAGGGCAGGGGCGGGGCAGAGTGTTTGGTTTTGTGCTATTAGAAAGTTATCAACCCTACTTGCATGGTGGAGGGTCTCATGCCTTCACAGGGAGGCTGTGTTTATATTTCTTTGTGTTTTAATTTTTTACGGAAAACATGAATGTCAGCTTAGGCAGGGGGAGCGTTGAACATGCTTTGCCTGGGAGCGCATCAGGTGTAAATCCGTCCCTGGGTTGCAGTGTGTGGTATTTACAGGAAGGCCAGTTCATCATCACCAAAGGCCTGATCCAAAGCCCACTGACATCTGTGGAAAGACTCCCATTGATTTCCCTAAAGCAGTGTTTCAGATTGTATGTATGGACTCTGCAGAACATGGCAAAGCCTGTGTAAAGTCCCTAACTCTGCAAGATGGATAGATTTCCAGCACCTGCTCCAAAACGTTTATTAGTCTACAAGGTGCCACAGGATTCTCTGCTGCTTCTGCAGCTTTCAGTTTTATCCTCTCTTTCCATACAATCATGTCACTTGTCCATAGACTGTTGTGCATTTTACAGAGCGATGCAATGCCCTTGAGTGGTGCCCCAGACTTTTACCAGGGCCACCTCGCAATAAATACCGTCCTTTATTATTATGTTTAGTTGTATTTGCATAATGCCAGAGGCCCCAGTCATGGACCATAGGACCTTGTTGTGCTAGGCACTGTATGGGCACAGAACAAAAAGATGGTCCCTGCTTAGGGCTAGTCAAAATTTTTCAGCTGAAACTTTTTTCCAACTGAAAATTGGAGTTTGGACAAAATGAAAACTTCCATGGGGAAGGGGCTGCTTTCTATGAAAATTTTCCATTTTTTGTTGGAAAACAATTTCTAATTTCTGGCTGTTTGGGGATGAAAGCTGGAAAAAATTGTTATTTCAATACAAAATCTAACTTTTCCCTGGAAACAAAGACATTTTCTGACCACCTCTATTGTCCTCACATCTACTACGCTAAAGGCACCCTCAGAAACTAACATTCAGTGGTCACAAATTAACTGTCTGTGCTTGGGATAATTTACTGCATGTGTGTTGGGAAGATTGCAAAAGTAACCAATGTATCTTTCAAGGTGAAAAGAAAAAGAGGGAGCTGGGTGGAGTCAGCAGAAGCCAAATGGACAAGATGCTGAGATGATGCAGGGAATATGGCATAACTCTTGTGCGCTGAGGATACGGCCTGATTGCTCATAAAGGGTTAATGAAAATTTCTGTTAAGAGAACATACATTCCAAATATTGAATAGAGTTTTTATGCTGGATTAGGGATCTCTCTCTTCTTTAAAATTGTCCTTTCCCTTTATAATCACTGATGATTGGAATCACTGGTGCTATTTGCAGATGGTTGTGCATCTGCCAGACTGGTGGCCAGACATGGCTAAATAGCAGAGCTCTCATCAGTAGCTGTGTGTGTGTGTGTGTGTGTGTGTGTGTGTGTGTGTGTGTGTGTGTGTGTGTGTGTGTGTGTGTGTGTTACAAGGTTTTGAGATCCTTAAAATTCATATGCAACATCCTTAATAGATTATGTACCTTCCCCCCCAAAAAACTCAAACAAACTTTTTAAACAGAACATTACCGTTTTTTTAACATTAACATGTGGGAAAAAATCAAGTTGGGCCTGAAGTGGAACTCCAAATCCACTCCTCATTCCCACAGATGTTGGTGTGGTTGACTCCAGATCTGGATCTGAATTTTTAGGATTAAAATCAGTCCTACGAAAAATGCATTTTCTGCCTAGAAATGATTTCTTCCCTGAATTTTTATATCTGTCAGTGGATGAGTCTGAAAGATACTTTTCAAGTCAGCTTTTTGAAAAGCAGGCAGCTCAACTGTTGCTTGGTCCTGTTTTATCCAAGCTCCTGCCTCCTCTCCAAAGTGACTAATGTTTTGCCTCTTTTGAAAGGTAAAAATGCCGTGTTTAGGGCTGTGGTTAAGGGTGAACCCCCACCCAAGGTGATATGGAAGCGAAGCAAAGAAGAAATGAACAATCCTGACAAATACCAAATGTCCTTCAATGGCATTACAAATGAGTTCATCCTGCAGGTAAGGGTCAGTTATGGCATATTGGGCCCAGCATAGCAGAAAGAGAGAGGAAGAGAGAAACTCAGACTGGGATAGCAGGGGGGCTGTGGATATCAACAGAGCTGTGTGGGGAACCCAGGACAAGAATAGCAGAAAGTAGTGCAGCTCAGGATTGAAGGGATCAGCAGATCTCTGTACAAGGAACTCAGGACTGGACTAAGAGAGGGTGTTGGAGGTCAAAACTGGGGTGCATTGGACGAGTTATGTAGAGTCAAGTTGCAGGAACTTCGCCCTGGGCTTTGTAAACTGAATTGTCCCAGAGGAGCACAGTTGTCTAGATGGATCATGGATGGAAGTGAGTATGGGTGGCATTGAATCTGCAATAACACACAGCACTAAAGAAAACAAAGCTTTTAGGAATCTCCTGGGAACAGAAAGAGGACCAAGGATGATACTTTGCAGCTACTTCATAAGGAGTTGAGTATCTGGGAAGAAGAGAGATTCCTCATTCACCACTGCTGCCAGCTCATACTATCTTCTTCTCTTTAAGATAAACAAACTCACTGCAGAAGATACTGATTTGTACCATTGCTCTGCTGTGAATGAGTATGGGGAAGCTGCATGCACTGCTGGCCTCAAGGTCATTCAAGGTAGGACTGGCTGGGTCCTGTGTGAAAACATTCTGATTTGACTTTCACAGAGAACAGTCTATGCTGGTGGTTGCTGAAAGCATTGTCCAGGTTTCCTTTCTCTAGGAGAGGGAGTATTGTGCATGCAGGAGATTGGACTTCTTCAGTCGCTCCTCCTACTTTGGTGATGAATAGAAGTCACCTGTTATAACAGACAGACAAAGGTTGGTCGTGTGGTTTTTGTATTGGCCTGTGACTCAAAAGCTCCAAGTTCAGTGTCTGGTTCTACTGCAGTCTTCTTGTGTGACCCTGGGCAAGACTTTATTCTTCTTGTGCGTAGGCTCCCCATCTGTAAAATGGAGGTGGTAATATTTCCTTTATCAATTTAAATTATAAGATCTTTGGGGCAGGGACAGCCTCTTCCCATGTGTATGTACAGCTAGCTCAAGGGGGTTCTGATCTTGGCTGGAGCTTCTAGGTAATGCTATAATACAAATTAAAGAAACTGGCACATGAAATTGCAAGCCCGTTAGCAAGAATTTTTAATGAATCTGTAAACTCATGGGTTGTACCATATGACTAAAGAATTGCTAACATAGTTCTGTAGAAGGGTTCGTCCAGGGCTCGTCCCCCTCCGGGGTGGCTGGGAACCACTTAAGTCTGGTGAATCGGGGAATTAGCCTGGCAAGGCAGTTAACAGTCAGGAGCTCAGGCCCTCAAGCAGAGGCTGAGCAAACAAATAGGTTCAGGACGCCCAGGTCCTAGCTTTGAAGGACCAGGGAGAGGGGGAGATTGCCATCTGCACATTGGGTGGCAGGGGGGATGCAGGCCCACCCATTCCACTGCATCCCAGCCCAGGGTCCTGGCAGTGGCCGAAGACCTGCTGCAGTGTCAGTGGGGATCCTGACCGCAACACACTGACATTGGCTCTGGGTGTGATGCAGTCAAACTAGGGTCAGCTGCCCCCGGGCTACTTCCTACCTCCCCCACTAGAGATACTTGCATTGTGATGGTGTCCTCCATGGAATCAAGCACAATGGGCTCCTCGGGGTACTCGGCAAGCGGTAGGCTTGGTAGCTCCTCCACGTAGCTTGCCACCAGCAGGCTTAACAGCTTCTGTGGGATCTGGTCAGCATCAGGCCTTGGCTGATCTGGCCAGTCCTCGGGTCGATTGCAGACTGTAGGAGTCTCACCACAGGGAGCTAGGCCACAGGCGTCTGGCTTCTCTGGCAGCCGGGGCCCTAGTGAGCTCTGGGGTTGGGCTTTTGTACTTCCTGTTCTGCACCTTGACTTCTGGGGGTCAGGTGCAAGCTCCACTGGCTCTGCCCACTTTGGCGTGCGGAGGGGCTCATCCCCCTCTGGGGCAGCTGGGAACCAGGCATCCTCGCTACAAGTTCCTATTTTTAAGAAAGGAAAAAAGGTGATCCGGGTAACTACAGGCCTGTCAGTTTGACATCTGTAGTATGCAAGGTCTTGGAAAAATTTTTGAAGGAGAAAGTAGTTAAGGACACTGAGGTCAATGGTAATTGGGACAAAATACAACATGGTTTTACAAAAGGTAGATCGTGCCAAACCAACCTGATCTCCTTCTTTAGAAAGATAAACAGAAATTTCTAGACAAAGGAAATGCATAGATCTAATGTACCTCCAATTTCAGTAAGGGCAATGTTGATACGGTCTCCCACATGGGGAAATATTAGCTAAATTTGAGGAAAAGATGGGGATCAATATAAAAGATTTGCAAGGTGGATAAGGAACTGGTTAAAGGAGACACAAGGGTTCTTACTGAAAAGGTGAACTGTCAAGCTAGAGGGAAGGTTACTAGTGGAGTTTTCTCAGGGAATCCCGGCAATTTGGGACGCAATCTTATTTTAATCTTTTTATTAGTGTGACTCTTAGAACACAAAAATGGAATGTGCTAATAAATGTTTGAGGATGGTGCAAAGCTGGCGAGGTATGCCAACACAGAGCAAGGACGCGAGATATCATACCTGGACAGAATCGGGATGACAATTGTAAACTGGAGTAATAGTAATCGAGGATGAAATGTTAAATTGTTAGTGAAAAGTGCAAGGTCATGCATTTTAGGATTAATAACAAGAATTTGTTGTTATAACGCACAGCTGGTGACGTATCAGTTGGAAGAACTAGAGGAGGAGAAGTGACCTCCAGACTATTGTGTTCACAGATGACTATGAAGCCGCCAATGTGATACTGGCTGTGAAAAAAGCTAATGCAGTCTATCAAAGATGCAATTCAGGCCGAGGTATTTCCAAGTAAGAGAATAAGGAGCGTTAGTACCTATATACACAGGGCACTGGCTGAGACTCATCTGGGAATACTGTTGCAGTTTCTGGACTCACATGTGTAAGAAGATGGAAAATCAAACTGGAACGTAAATGAGAAGGGCTGCTAGGATGATCGAGAATGGAAAATCCTCTCTTATGACAGCAAGACCTCGAAGAGCCTATGGCTTGTTTAGCTTATCTGCTTCCTTAGCCTTCTTTTGGTTATGATTGGCTCTCTATAAATATTATCGAGAGGATAAATGACAGGGAGAGAAGAGGAATATTTAATGTTTCATACCATATGTGTACACAAGAACAAATGGATATCAAAATGGCCATCAAGAACGTTTAGACTTGAAAACTAGATCGACGAGTTCTAACCATTAGAAGGAGTGAAGTTCTGGAATAGCCTTCCAAGGGAGTTAGTGGGGGGCAAAAGACGTTATCTGGCCTTTAAAAGGTAAAGCTTGATAAGTTAAAGGACGGGTTTGATATGAATGGGATAACCTAGATTTTTAACAAAATTAATTGATCCTTTGACTATTAGCGGTAAATATGCGCCAATGGCCTGTGAATGATGTTAGATGGGGTTGGGATATTGAGTTACAAACAGAGAATTCTTTCCTAGGTGTCCCTGGGCTTGGGAGTCTTGCTCAGATGCTCTGGTTTAGCTGATCCGGCCAATATTGGGTTGGGAAGGAATTTCTCTGCAGGGCAGATTGACAGAGGCAGCCCCTCGGCGTTGTTTGCACTTCCTCTGCAAGCATGGGGGCACGGGTCCACTTGACTGGAGGAATTCTCTGCACCTTGAAGTCTTTGCACCACAAAGTGAGGACTGGAAATACGCTTCAGACCATAGGTTAGGGGTTTTGTTACAGGAGTGGGTGGGTGAGATTCTGTGGCCTGCATTGTTCAGGAGGTCAGACTAGAAGATCATAATGGTCCCTTCTGACCTTAAAGTCTATGAGTCTAAATATTTACTAATAACTGGGAGTTATTGGGAATCCATGACACCTGGACACACAAATCCAGGCTGGGATTTTTCCTTGTGACTTTCACGGATTAGAGATTCTGGGATGGAAGACACTTGTATAAGTATTAAGGCTTGTTAGTATTATTATTATGGTGACTGTGTTACCTAATGATTTTTTTTCCTTTTCTTTCTTTGCTCTATCTCCTCTCCTAACTCATCAGTTAGTTTCAAGAAAACAACAAAACCATTCCCCACTGAGTCTCGGGAGGGTAAGTGTGGAGAACAGGAGAGCTATCTGTATTATGTTCTATGAATATCATAGACACTTCAGTTAACCTGCTTGATATTATCCAGCCTGGCTGCAAGAAGCAGAATCAAAGGAGACTGTTAGGGGAAACAAACAAGAAATAGAACAATGGCAAAGAAAAGATACCATCAGAGAGAAACAGTGGGGAAGCTAATAATAAGAGAATGTCCACCTGTCTGGCTCCAACTCAGCTAGCAAGGTTTATTTTTCTCAGACCCACATCTGGGATCAAAGGGGATATTAAACTATTAAAGTCCCTGACCTAGAAAGGAAGGAGGATGAGCAGGCAGTAGAGGCTGGAGATGGACCTTTGACAGAGAGAGACAGAGAATGCTTCAGGAGCTGTCTGTCTTTCTCAGGAAAAGGGGCGTCTGAGCTGAGTGGAACTTAGCCAGAACTTACAAGAAAAGAATAAAGTTTAGGTAAGATCCAGGTGTATTGGCCTTTTGTTGTTTTGTCCCTTTTCTCTGCTTGTTATGTACCTTTGGGTGAATAAATAAATAATGCTTTGTTTCTGAAGAAGCCATTTCTGAGTCACTCACAAGCCCCTGGAGAAAAATGGTTTACAGGTGCCAAGCCCAGTTGGATCTGTTGTGTTAATGTGGTTGGGAAATAAGGGGGCTGCCACCCAGACATCCAGTCCCAGTGGGAAAGGTGAGAGGAAGACAGGCCTGTCACCTAAAGGATGCACTAGAGGGACTAAAAGGGATCTAAAACACAGTTCGCCATTTAGCCGCATGAGTGCGTTTTTAGCTAAATTTTCAGAAATGGCCTAAGATGTCTCAATTTGGACACCTATTAGTGGAGGCATCATGGTGGCCTTTGTTTTTCTAAAGCTCTTTTTGGTTCTGTGTTATGTCCTGTTGGGTGATTCCATTTTCACATCCTGCCATTTCTTTTTCTTACAGACCTGAAGAAAGAGTTGCAGGACTACAGGAAAATGTTAAGGAAGCGGTGAGTGGCCCTGGGGCAGGACCAGTGTCATAAAAGAGGCTTGTTTAGCCTTTGTGGCAGGGGTGACTATCCACCCTTCACAGACCATCCAGGCAGCACTATCTGCTTCTGCTTGCTTGAAGTCACCACATGGAAGGTGCTCTGCGACTGGCTCTGGGGCTGAGGTGCCAGCCCTCTTCAGTAGGAAGCATCTACAAGGTTGTGCTGCTGTTACTGACTTGTATCAAAAAGTTTGCCTTAAGGGATATGTGTCTCTTCTGCTCCTGCCTTTTAGCTCACACTGAATTTATTGGGGAAATGGCTGAAAAAGGGTACAGAGACATGTGGCATGTATCTCAACAGTAAAACCTCTGGCCAATTAGGGAGCAGCATCAATGTGTCTCAGAAAGAGTCCCATCCTATCTAGTCTTCATCTGCTGGTGAATATAACCTCCAGAAAGGGTGGGGATGAAGAATGAAAGAGGGGTAAATTAAGTTGCAGAGGGCAACAAAAATTATTAGGAGGCTGGAGCACATGATTTATGAGGAAAGGCTGAGGGAACTGGGATTGTTTAGTCTACAGAAGAGAAGAATGATGGGGAATTCGATACCTGCTTTCAACTACCTGAAAGGGAGTTCAAAAGAGGATGGATCTAGACTGTTCTCAGTGGTACCAGATGACAGAACAAGGAGTAATGGTCTCAAGTTGCAGAGCGGGGAGGTTTAGGTTGGATATTAAGAAAAACTTTTTCACTAGGAGGGCGGTGAAGCCCTGGAATGGGTTACCTAGGGAGGTGGTGGAATCTATTTCCTCAGAGGTTTTTAAGGTCAGGCTTGACAAAGCTCTGGCTGGGATGATTTAGTTGGGGATTGGTCCTGCTTTGAGCAGGGGGTTGGACTAGATGACCTCCTGAGGTCCCTTCCAACCCTGATATTCTATGATTCTATAAGAGGAAAGAGGTGCTCCCTGTTGCCTATCTAAACTCCCAGCTTCTCCTCCTGTGACTGTTCCTTAGAACTCCACTACCTGCACAGAAGAAGGAAGTTGACATGGAACAGGTCTGGCAGTTGCTGCTGAATGCTGATAGAAAGGATTATGAGAAAATCTGTTTAAAGCATGGGATTGTTGACTTCCGTGGGATGCTGAGGAAGCTTCAGCAGATGAAGAAGGACAGAGAGGACAAGCAACAACAGGTAAGACAAACCTTGAAAACCATTGGATTTCAATGAGACTTAAGCTCCTATGGGCCTAAATCACCTTAGAAAATGGAATTTAAGCTACTAAGTCACTTAGATGCTTTTGAACATTTTACCCAAGGGCAGCAAAATATTAGTGGCAATACAACAAAGAAGGCTCAATTCCAGCCTGACCTGTGTGTAACTCCTGTAATTTCAGTTGACTTCACTTTGCAAAGTATTGGTGGAATTGGTACCAGGGAGCCCATTTTTTAAAACCTGGGTGCTGAATTTTGTATTTGGGTGCCTGTGACGGATACTTGTGCACCTAAGTGCTGATTTACACACTCAAATGTAGAATTAGATCAACCAATACTGGCAACCATATTTGAAAATTGGACCAATGGTGTTACTTTGTGTATGAGTGACGGTTCTATCCAGCTTGCCTAAAGCAGCAAAAAGTGGAGGGCTAGTGCTGTTCCTTTTGCTACACCATTCCACATCATTTTGACAATGTAATGGAAGATCTACCAAAGCCAGCCCTATCATATACCATGTGCTTGTGTCTGTCCTTCACAGTATATCTACAGTGTCACAAACCTCAAACACATCAAGGTCAATAAGGAGGGGAATGCTACATTCCATCTAGAGATGGACCTGAAAAATCCTGAGAGCAGAATTTACCTGTACAAGGTAAGGTGGGAGATGGAGTGGCTAGATCAAGCCATGCTGAGATTTCAGTGGTCACTTAAATCTGACTCATAACATGCCCGTTTCACTGTGCAGCACCTGAGTGTGTAAGAATTGCTTTATAATGTGTGTCTCAATAGCAACCCCTTTGGCTGATTAAGGAGCATCATTGAAGTGGGAGTCCCATCCAGTCGTCCTCTGCTGGTGGATGTGGCATGAGACCTGAAGCGCAGAAGATGAAGGGGTTACAATAAAGATTCAAGTCCATCAGGGTCCTCCATGGAAATTCAAGAACCCCTCAATCAGTAAATTGATGCCTGCAGTCTCGAATCAGCAAATTCAAACTAGTCTCATTCATTCTGATGGGCATTGTGTCCCTGTCGTCTTTCAAAGAGGACTCTCAAGGAAATCAAAAATTAGACCTAGTTACAGAAGTTCACAGACATGGTCATTAGATCACTGGTGGTGCAGGTGATTTATGAACAACAGGATGATCACATGGTGCTGAGTCCTCTTCCTCATTTTCTGCTGCTATATTGCATTCAGAAACAGCTAAAAATACATTAAATATTTTCCTAATATGCCTTTCCTATGTATGCAGTTTTTATAGCTGTTTTAGAGACATTTATGCTGTGCCAAATGAACTCTCAGTGCAATGTGTATCAAAAAGAGATAACAGGATCTTTGGCTGTATGAACAAGGAGTGGTGAGCAGTAGTAGTAAGGTAGGTTTACCTCTGTATACTGCGCACATTTTTAACAGCGAGCATGATTAACAACTGGAACAAACTGCCAGAGGAAGAGGTGGATTCTCCATTTCTTGAGGTCTTCAGATCAAGACTGCATGTCTTTCTGGAAGATATGCTTTAGCCAAACACAAGTTACTGGACTCGACACAGCGATAACTGTGGGAAATTCTCCGGCCTGTATTATAGAGGAAGTCAGACTAGATGATCTAATGGTCCCTTCTCCCCTTAAATTATGTGAAGCTATGAAACAAATGAGTGAGGAAGTGGTCCAAGCAGCCACAAATGGTAGCAGAGATCGTTAGTAAAATCACAAATTGGAGGGCAGTTTGATCACAAGCTATTCCATCCATATTAGGAGAGAGTCTAAGCACCCTGAGCATTTACATCTTCAAAGCTACAATAAGAAACTAATTAATTAAACCTCAAAATGCCATGTGAATCGGCAAATAAATATTTTTTCCTCATTTAAGAGAATTCTGTACAGGGTTCATTGTGAAGTCAGTTTTCATAGGCAATGAGCAGCAACTGCCCATTAACAGCAATAATAGGCTATAGGGCAGGGGTCGGCAACCTTTGGCATGCAGCTTACCAGGGTAAGCACTCTGGCGAGCTGGGCCGGTTTGTTTGCTTGCCACGTCCACAGATTCGGCTGAACGTGGCTCCCACTGGCCGCGGTTCGCCATCCCAGGCCAATGGGGGTGGAGGGAAGCAGTGCGGGCCGAAGGATGTGCTGGCCGCCGCTTCCCACCGCCCTCATTGGCCTGGGACAATGAACCGCGGCCATTGGGAGCCGCAATCATCCGAACCTGCGGACGCGGCAGGTAAACAAACTGGCCCAGCCCACCAGGGTGCTTATGCTGGTGAGCTGTGGGCCAAACATTGCTGACCCCTGCTATAGGGCCAACAAACGTGGACAAAGGTGATCCAGTGGATATAGTGTACTAGGACTTTCCAAAAAAAACTTTGACAAGGTGCCTCACCAAATGCTCTTAAGCAAACCAAGCAGTCCTGGGATAAGAGGGAGGGTCCTCTCATAGATCAGTAACTGGTTAAAAGTTGGTAGGGAAGGGAGGGTAGGAATAAATGGTCAGTTTTCAGAATGGAAAGAGGTAAATAGCTGTGTTCCCTAGGGATATGTACTAGGACCAAGTGCTGTTCAACATATTCATAAATGATCTGGAAAAGAGATAAACAGTGAGATGGCAAAATTTGCAGATGATACAAAATTACTCAATCGTTAAATCCAAAGCTGATGGTAAAGAGTTACAAAGGGATCTCATTAAACTGGGTGACCAGGCAACAAAATGGCAGATGAAATTCAGTGTTGATAAATGCAAACTTAAAGTAATATGTATTGTAAAACAATCCCAACTACACATACAAAATGGTGGGGGTCTAAATTAGCAATTACCCATCAAGAAAATAATCTTGGAGTCATTTCGGATAATTCTCTGAAAATATCCATTCAATGTGCAGCGACAATTAAAAAAATCTAACAGAAAGTTAGGAACTGTTAGGAAAGGAATAGATAATAAGACAGTATATACCATGATGCCACTATATAAATCCATGGTACACCCACACCTTGAATACTGTGTGAAGTTCTGCTTACCCCAGCTCAAAAAAGATTGATTAGAAATGGAAAAGGTACAGAGAAGAACAGAAAAATGATTAAGGATATGGAACAGCTTCCATATGAGAAGAGATTAAAAAGACGGGGACTATTCAGTTTGGAAAAGAGACAACTAAGGGGGGATATGATAGAGGTCTATAAAATCAGGAATGGTGTTGAGACAGTGACTACGGAAGTGTTATTTACCCCTTCTCATAACAGAAGAACTAGGGGGTCACCCAATGAAACTAATAGGCAGCCAGTTTAAAATAAACAAAAGGAAGTACTTCTTCACACAATGCACAGTCAACCGGTGGAACTCATTGCCAAGGGATGTGTGAAGGCCAAAACTATAACTGGATTCAATACAAAATTAGATAAGTTCCTGGAAGATAGGTCCATCAATGGCTATTAGCCAAGATGGTCAGGGATGCAACACCATGTTCTGGATGTTCATAAACCTCTGGCTGCGAGATGCTGGAAGTGGACAACGGGATGGATCACTTGACAATTGCCCTCTTCTATTCATTGCCTTTGAAACAGAGGCTAGATGAACCATTGCTCTGACCCAGTATGGCCATTCTTATGTTCTTAACCATCCCCAATATAACTCATTGACATCAATGGAGTTGTACCATGGATGAATTTGGCGTAATGTGTTTGAAGGGATTTGGACCTCTGGGGCTTCCATATGCTAGAAATCAAGTTTTCACACTTTACCTGAATTCCTAAATGAAATATGTTGTCTTGAGTTGGTGCTTTAAACCCATTTAATGTCTTTCTATTTAAAGAAGTGCATTGCTCTAACTCAGCAAATTGCCTCTTTTCTCCCTTTAGGATGGCCAACTGATCAATTATGGATTCAACGATGACAAAGTAAAGCACTGTCTGAGGCAGGAAGGGAAAAAGTACAACTTCACCATCAACCACCTGCAGCTGGAAGATGCCGGCGTGTACCAGATCAAAGTGGAGGATGTGGATGTCTTCTCAACTGAGTTGGAAGCTGACTGTAGGGACCTGAGCTTTATAAACATGCACTTTGGCAGGATGTGTAAAGAACCCATTTCAGATGGGAAATCTAATCTGGGAGTAAATTCCAAACTCATCAGTGGAAACCAATAGCCACTGAAGTCTATGTGGGCAAAGGCGCTTACTCTCTAATAATACGCTTGTGATAAAGAGCGAAAGGGTAGGAAAGGTGGTCACGTGGATTGGGCACTGGATTAGGTTTTAGGATGAATGGGTTCAATTCTCAGTTCAGTATAGACTTCTTGAATGACTTCAGGCTTGACAATCTACCCTGTGCCTCAATTCCCCTTCTGCAAAATGGAGATAATAATCTCTGTCCTCAAACGGGTGTTGTAAGGCTAAAAGTCCACAAATGATTGTGAACTGCTCAGACACCACAGTGATGAGGTATAGGTACCTAGTTAGATAAAAAAAACAAATATATTCCTGTACCACTCAGAAGTAGACTAAGGTGCACATCTCAGGGTAGTTGTTCTTTCTGCCTGAGCAAAAGCTCACTGACTTCAAATTCTTTTTCTTTCCTTCTTTCTTCTTTCATCCATCCGTGCATCCATCCATCCATGTTTAGTCTTAGTGAGTCAAGCAACCCCTTTACCCACACTTTCCTGACAATGGATCTCAATCCTAACTTGGAGAGACCACCCCTTGGGGGTCCCAGCTGAGTCCTTATAAGGGAATGGGCACTATCCTACCCTGGTCATTGGATGTAGAAGTGGGCTGTTCCTTTTTGGTCCTTGTAAGGGAAATGAGCCATCCCATCCAAGAATTGCAGAAGGATTGGAGGTGGCAGCTGTCCCACTGTAACTTTCCATGGTGGCCTCCAATAGGAGGGAAACAACATTAGTTTGCTTCAAGATATGTTTTGTATATCTCCTGTACAAAATATAATAGAAGGGAGGGTCATTTTGGGGGGCATGTAACACACTCTTCCCACAGCCTCCCAGAGTATAGGAGACTGCCCTAGGCTCCAGCATAGCTTTTCTCCCTGAAAGACTTGAGCTGCCTGTCATGGAGAATATGTTACATGACTGAAAGCCCTTGATTTGCCATTGCAGTCATTCCTGTGGGATTCCGACACTTGCTGAGTGAAGTGCACTGCCATGAGCAAGGAAATGCCATCTTTGAATGCAGCCTATACAGCCCCTGCTATGATGCCGTGTGGCTGTATAGAAAACATCCCATTGAGGAGAATGACAAGTACAAAATCTCCATCTCTCCTGATGGCCTGACCCACCAGCTGGTTATTAAAAACACACAGCTCACTGACAAAGGGACTTACACCCTCGATATCAGAATCTGCTCCTCTAGTGCATGGCTTGAGGTGGAACGTGAGTAACACTCTATTCTTCCCTTAGCTTTGGTTTTGCTTTCTTATGGTGGGCCTAACTTTGTCACCAGGTGGCCTCCTGTTAGCCATGAATTGCTGTTAGGAGTTGATTGTTAGGCTGCGGGCTCTGGAGTGCTATCTGAGAAAGTGGGAAGCAGATTAGAAAGTAACTTTAGCCTTCCTCTTCAGTAGGACTATGGAGATCAGAGAATAACCCCCCTTCTTATGAACACTGACAAAACCTGCAAGCTCTCATTTTCCCTATTGCCATAAGACTCATTTGTTACAATGTAGTGGATTCTCCATCACTTGGAGACTTTAAATCAAGACTGAATCTCTCTTAAAAAGACACCCCAACTCCACTGCAAGATAGGAACTTGATGAAGAAATTACAGGGTGAAAATCTCTGGCCTGGGTTACACAATAGATCAGACAAGATGATGACAATTATCCTTTCTGACCTGAAAATCTACTATTCCTATCCAAGTGCTGCTATTTCTAAAGTAGGGTCCTCCTAATTAGGATATCCATATCAACTATCTGTTGTCTTCATTAAGTTGCTGACCTTCAACCCAGCTGGGACCAGATGGGGAAACTTGAACCCCCAGATCTCTGACTTGTTAATCATATTTACAATTGGTAGCGTACATCCTTATTTAACTCACCTAATGAACAACTAAAATTTAGGTAAATATGAACCTATATATAGGACTGGAGTCTTTACTCCTTGGGTGGGCAACTTAGAGGGGCAGGGCTCCAAACTTGCAGTTCAACTAGTAGGGCTTGTGCTTTGGAGTATGGTGGGGATTGTTAGCCACTGAGTATGTCATCTTTTTGGTGAATGCAGGAGAGGGCTAGGTACAAGAGAGACATTGCCTTTGAGTCCATGGTATCCCCTCAACCTCTCATGACAGGAACTGTGAGGTTGACTGATCCTTCCTAATCTGGTAGACTCAGTGACCTAGTTAGAACCAGGCCTCTTCAAGGTTTAAAGCTACTTCAGGATACCCGGATAGTGTTTTCAGCTATTTTACTTAGACCTCCCTCAGAGCAGCTAATCTTGTTGAGTGATGATGGACAAACCCCTCCAGCAGAGGGCCAGGGGTTAGTCTGCAGGGAAGGCTTCCTATTAAACTTGCCAGAGATACTCGTTCAGCCAGAAGTGGCCTTTCACTCTAGCCCCATGGAGCTACTGAGACAAGACCTCCCTAAAATGTCTTTAGGATCAATCAGGTTTGCTGTCAACCCCTATGTGGCCTAAGATGGCTGCTAGCTATTACTGGTATCCTCTGAGTGTCTTTTGGTTAACACTGATCTCTGTGAGTCTGTGCTGGCCCACTATCCTTGGCTGCTGGCTCCATGCAAACTCCTCTAAGAGGCCTCTGATTGTCTCCATTTACTGGCTGTCCCACTGGTGTGTTTCAACCCCTCTGTGTAAGTCCCCCAAGAAGGTCTCTGCTGCTCAGCAGAGGGGAGTTGGGAGGGCTGGGTGTGGAATGTGGAGAGGAGCATTAAATGTTCATCTCCAACTGCCATAATGGACTTTCTTGTTTACTTCCAACAGGCCCCTTTTCCTCCCACAGCAGCTATCTCTGTACTTCTGAAAACCACAGCATCCCCCAGCTGATGAAAAGCTAGATGGGGCTTTGTGTCTGCCCATCCTCAGGCTACTGCTTCACTCCAAAAATAAAATGTTGAGAGACTATTGCTGTCAGGCATTCTACTCTTCCCGTGGTGCAAACTAATCTGAATCTGATGAGCATCAGGGCACATATGAAAATGGGAGGGAATTGTAATTGTGAGGGTATGGCATTGTTAGAAGGGGAGGTTATATAAGTTTTATCAGGGGTGCCTAGTGCATATAAGTTAGGCACCCTTTTTATGCATTTAACTAAATGAGTAAATAAAAGCTGGATGGGTAAAATAATTGAAACAAAACTCTGTAAACTACCATTTCATTTTGAAATTTACAAAATGGAGCTGCAAAAGTTGCACTATCTTTTATGTCAGCTTTAAGTCCCTTTTTGGAGTGAGAACAAACCCATTTCTACTTAAAATGTTGGTTTTTGACTGAGAAACATAAAATTCTGACTGAAACTTCCATAGGAAACATGCAAGAGTTTTATATATTCTGGGTGTAAAAATGTCCTTTATGCAAAAAATTAAATTTCTGTATTGTGAAATGTCCTGGAATGAAATCATAAAAATTGTGGTGCAAAATTGAATGCTCTCATTTTCATCCCTTTCATACTTTTCTCACTACAATGGCATGATATTTCATTTGGTGGCTGCAGCATCATGTGAGATTTTTATTCACTGTTTTCCTATTGCTTTTGTCTTTTCTTTCCTGTGAATGGCTTCTTCTCTAATCAACAAACAATGCTTCTACAATGCAGCTGCCAGAGGAAAGAGCAGACAAACTGAAGGAGATGGAACAGATAAAAATGGATGGCAGATGGATAAGTCCATGTTGCCAGATGAAGAAGGTGCCAAGGAACTTCTACAAGGAGAAGGCCTTGGGAATCAAAATCACCTTAAAAGCACCGCAATGGTCAAAGATGGACAGTATGGAAGTAACCAGGATGGTAGTGGAGAACTTTATGGCTCCTCAGTGGATGTTGATTGGCGACATGGCTCTTTGGGACAAGATGGGCTAACTGGAAGGGTGGGGAAGGATGGAAGGATGGGGAAAAGCCAGTTTTCTGAAGCAGGGACAGATGGAGTTTCATTGGCAAATGGGAATAAATTTGGTTTGGCTAGTAATGAAGGTGGACGTGTGGGAAAGATTCATGGCCAGGACTTGGAGTTAGGTGGAGCTGGTATGGGTGGTGCAATAGACGAATGGGATCTGCATTCTTTTTATGGTGAGGTTTCTATGCTGGGTGGAGCTGGTTCTGGTGGTGGATTAGAGGGAGCAGGAGGGTTGGGTTCTTTAGGTGGTAGAGATTCCATGCTTGGTGGTGCTGGTGCTAGGTTAGGAAGCTCAGGAGAGTTGGGATCTCTCCATAGCATGGAAGGTGGTGCTGACACTGGTGGTGCTGGATTAGGAGGAGCAGGGAGTATAAGATTCCTCTATGGCAAGGATGGTACGCTAGGGGGACCTGGTGGTTCTGGCGCTAGCCTTGGTGCTACAGGGGATGCAGGCTCCCTCTATGGCAAGGATATTATGCTATGTGGAGCCAGTGTTGGTATTGGACTAGATGGTGCAGGAAACATGGGTGCTCTTGGTGACAGAGATGCTATACTAGGTGCATCTGATGTTGGTGGTGCTGGCTTAGGTGATGCAGGGGGCACAAGCTCCCTCTTTGGTAAGGATGGCATGCTAGGGGGAGATGGTGGTTCTGGTGCTGGACTAGGTGGTGCAAGGGTCATGGATTCTCTCTATGGTAAGGATGGCATGCTAGGGGGAGCTGGTGGTTCTGGTGCTGGACTAGGTGGTGCAGGGGGCATGGATTCTCTCTATGGTAAGGATGGCATGCTAGGGGGAGCTGGTGGTTCTGGTGCTGGACTAGGTGGTGCAGGGGGCATGGTTTCTCTCTATGGTAAGGATGGCATGCTAGGGGGAGCTGGTGGTTCTGGTGCTGGACTAGGTGGTGCAGGGGGCATGGATTCTCTCTATGGTAAGGATGGCATGCTAGGGGGAGCTGGTGGTTCTGGTGCTGGACTAGGTGGTGCAGGGGGCATGGATTCTCTCTATGGTAAGGATGGCATGCTAGGGGGAGCTGGTGGTTCTGGTGCTGGACTAGGTGGTGCAGGGGGCATGGATTCTCTCTATGGTAAGGATGGCATGCTAGGGGGAGCTGGTGGTTCTGGTGCTGGACTAGGTGGTGCAGGGGGCATGGATTCTCTCTATGGTAAGGATGGCATGCTAGGGGGAGCTGGTGGTTCTGGTGCTGGACTAGGTGGTACAGGGGGCATGGATTCTCTCTATGGTAAGGATGGCATGCTAGGGGGAGCTGGTGGTTCTGGTGCTGGACTAGGTGGTACAGGGGGCATGGATTCTCTCTATGGTAAGGATGGCATGCTAGGGGGAGCTGGTGGTTCTGGTACTGGACTAGGTGGTACAGGGGGCATGGGTTCTCTCTATGGTAAGGATGGCATGCTAGGTGGAGCTGGTGTTGGTATTGGACTAGATGGTGCTGAAGCCATGGGTGCACCTGGTGGCAGATCTGCTATGCTAGGTGCATTTGATGTTGGTGGTGCTGGCTCAGGTGGCGCAGGGAGCATGGGCTCCCTCTGTAGTAAGGATGGTATGAAAGGTGGAACCAGTGCTGGATCAACAAGTGCAGGAGGCATAAGGTCTTTGTATGATAAGGATGATATGCTTGCTGGGGCTGGTGCTCATGATGCTGGTCTAGATGATGCATGTGGCGTGAAGTCTCTCTATGGTAAGGACGGTATGAGAGGTGCAATTGGGGCTGTGGCTGGTGGAGATGAGGCTGAGACTGGTGGTGCTAGTCCTGGTTTTGGTGGTACAGGAGGATTTAGGTCTTCCTATGGTAAGGATGATATGCTAGGTGGAGATGGGGCTGGTACTGGTGTTGGTGGTGATGATTTAGGTAGTCCAGGGGCAATGGGGTCTCTCTATGATATTGATGGTACGGTAGGTGGAGCAGGTGCTGCTGGGGCTGGTAGTGGTTTTGGTAGTGCAAGGGACATGGTGTCTCTCTACGGTGAGAATGGAATGATCGGTGGAGCTGGCTCCAGAGCTGTTGGTTCTGGTGCTGGTGTAAGTAGCCCAGGGAGGATGGGAACTCTTTCTGGAAAGGATGCTACACCTGGTGGAGCTGATGCTGGATTAGGAGGAGCAGGGAGTCTGACAGGTTCTCTCTATGGCAAGAATCATATGTACAGTGCTGGTCTAGATGATTCAAGGGGTGAGGACTATCTCTGTGGTAAGGATGGTATGCTAGATGGAGCTGGTACTGGTTTAGATAATGCAGGAAGGATGGGCTCTCTCTATGGCAAGGATCCTATTTTAGGTGGACATGGTGTTGGTCATGCAGGTGCTGGATTAGCAGGGACAGGAAGCATGGGTTCTCTCTCTGGCAAGGATGCTATGCTAGATAGAGCTGGTTCTGGATGTGGACTAGATGGTGCTGGGGTCAGATATGCTATGCTAGAGGGAGCTGGCACTGGTAGTGCTGGGATTGGTGCTGGCTTAGGTGGTGCAGGTTCTTGCTATGGCAAAGATGGTATGTTAGGTGGAGCTGGTGCTGGTGTTGCAGGTGGAATGGGTGTTCTTGATGGCAAGGACTCTATGCTAAGTGTAGCAGCAGGTGCAGGAGGCATAGGGTCTCTCTGTGGTAAGGATGGTAAAGTAAGTGGAGCAGGGCCTGGTGCTGGTCTAAGTGGTGCAGAAGGCATGGAGTCTTTCTATGATAAGGATGGTATGTTTGGTGGCACCAGTCCTGGTGCTGGAGTAGGTGGAGCAGGTGTGTTGGATTCCATACATAGCAAAGGTTTAGTGCTAGGTGGGGCAGGGCCTGGTACTGGTGGTGAATTCACAGGAGCTTGGGGCACGGGTTCACTTGACAGCAGAGATTCTATCTTAGATGGAGCAATTGCCAGTGGTGGTAATAGTGGTTTAGGACATTTGGGTTCCCTTTATGGCAGGGATCCTGCCCTTGGTGGAGCAGTTGTTGGTGCAGGAGGCAAATTACAGGATGGCTCCAATGATGGGAGAATGCCAGGTGTTCATGGTGAAGGGTCACTGGGTTATGATCAGATGTCAGGCCATCATGGTGGAGTCCAGGCTGATGCCAGAAGAGGACAGATGCCAGGCCTGAATGCCAGGGGACTAAGTGCAGAAGAAACCTTGAAAAACAGAGACTGGAAAAGAAGAGGAGGTTTTCTTCAAGATGAAGCAAGAGGTATTCACTTTTCATTGAGGCTTTTATGGTGCTATTGCTCTAGTATTTTAGAGAAAAAGGATAATCTTGTGGTTGAGACCTAGGCATGAGAACTTGGAGGCTTTCTGTTCTATCTGTAAAAAGCGACAAACAGTCCTGCGGCACCTTATAAACTAACAGATTTATTGGAGCATAAGCATTTGTGAGTGAATATCCACTTTGTCAGATGAATTGGGTATTCACCTACAAAAGCTCATGCTCCAATACGTCTGTTAGTCTATCAGGTGCCACAGGACTCTTTGTCGCTTTTTACAGGTCCAGACTAACACGGCTACCCCTCTGTTCTTCTTCGAGTGGTTGCTCATATGCATTCCATGTAGGTGTGTGCGCGCCGCGTGCACAGCCGTCGGAGAAACTTTTCTACCCTAGCAACACTCGGCGGGTCGGCTGGGCGTCCCCTGGAGTGGCGCCACCACTGCGCCGCATTAAATACCCCAGCCGACCCGGCCACCCTTCAGTTCCTTCTTACCGCCCGTGTCGGTCGTTGGAACAGTGGAGTGCAGTTGCCTGACCTCCACATTCTTCCCTAGCTACTCGCTTATCGCTGTTCTTTGTTAGTTAATCGTTTCGTTTACATAGTTAATTAGTTATAGTTGAGTAAATAGTGTTAGTGTATTTGTTAGTAGTTTTCGCGGGGCCGGGGGCTCTTCCCCTACCCCGCGCCCGGTACCGAAGCCATGCCTGGCTCGCCGGGATTTAAGCAATGTTCAGCCTGTAATAGGCCAATGCCGACAGGAGATCCCCACGACTCCTGCCTGAAATGCCTGGGGGAGTCGCACTTAGCGTCTAAGTGCCCCATTTGTAAGGCATTCAAGCCGCGTACCCAGAAGGAGCGGAACTTTAGACTCCGGCAGCTCCTCATGGAGGCGGCGTTGACACCAGCACCGAGTACGAGCCAGCAAGCGGATGAGACCGCTCCTCCGGCACCGTCCACGTCCGGTACCGGTAAGGCTCCTCGGCACCGGCAGCACGCGACGCCGAAGCAACTCCGCGCCGCTCCCTCTCTCCGAGGTCGACGTCGGCTAAGCCTCGGGCGGACCCTCCTGCAGCCGCCCCGAAGGCTAAGACTGCTCCTGAGGCAGACCGCCCGGCACCGGCCCCGGTTGCGGCGCCGTCAGATCCGGCCCCGTTGACTCCAGCCCCGCGCGGGCCGTCGAGTCCGGCGCCGAGAAGCTCCCCGGCACCGGCCGCGGTCGAGCTGGCGTTGCCTTCCACACCGGAGACATTTTCGGCGGCACGAGACCTGATTGCTATCACGGAGCCGGCACCTCATGTACCTCCGGTACCGCCAGTCCGTTTGACCCTCTCCAAGGGCAAGCCGCCTTTTTCTCGGCCGCCCTCTGTCACTGCTCAGGTCAACCGCTCCAGATCTCGGTCTCCTCGCCGCTCCTCTTCACGGCACCGCTCCAATCGCGGCGTTCACCGTCGCACCGCTCCCACTGCGCGGCACCGCTCCCATCGCAGCACCGCTCCCAATCCGCGGCACCGTTCGGCACCGTTCCCAATCGCGGCACCGCTCCAATCGGCCACGGCACCGCTCTCCGGCGCCGCTCCATCGCGGCACCGCTCTCCGTCGGCACCGTTCAATCGGCACCGCTCCCGCTCGGCCCTCGGCAATGCCTCCGCGGCACCGCTCGGCACCTCACGCGCGGCGCCGGTCCGCAACTCGCTCCCTCCCCGTCCCGCTATTCGCGGCACCGGTCGAGCTCCCGGCACCACCACGCAGGCCGATATTCCCGGAGCAGATCTCGCCGTCGAGGCTCGAGGTCCCGGTCGACCTCCTCCCGGCACCAAGCCGGCGCAGGTCCCGGTCCGGCTCCCGGTACCGCCACCGGTCCCCAAGACTCCGGTCTGCCAGGTCCATTGGCACGTCGGTGCCCACCTTCGCGGCCCCTCCGTGGCCGTCCGGTCAAGAGTCTGCTTCCTCCAGGGCAGGTAGCAGCTATAGCCGGGACCGAGACGTTGACTTCCCCGTGGGACTCTTCCAGGACAGTCGCTCCCACGATCCCGCGCAGCAGCAATGGGCCATGTGGACACCCTGGGCTTACCATCAGGCCCAGGGTGCTCCCCTGGTTCCGGCCCCTGCACCTGCTCCACAACGTCGGGCACCAGAGGCTACCATATCCCGTCCTCCTCCGGAAGACGCAGAGGATCATGCCATTCATCCTCTGCACTCCCCGGAGTCTTTACAGCAGGACCACAGGGGACGAGTCCTGCCCAGGACCCTCTTGTCCCGGGCGTATCCTCCTCCTCTTCTCCCGATGAGGCCGTGGCGGGCTCCTCTTCCTCAGGGCCCCCGCCGATCGACTTGCGAGCCCACCAGGACCTCCTTCGCGGGTGGCCCTTAACATAGACCTCCCGGTGGAGGAAGTGGCGGAGGTCGACGATCCGGTAGTCACTATTCTGGCTGCCGATGCCCCAACGCGCATAGCCCTCCCATTCATTAAAACTATACAGGCGACTACTGATACCTTGTGGCAGTCTCCAGCATCCATCCCACCGACGGCAAAAGGTGTGGAGCGAGATATATATGGTGCCCTCCAAGGGTTATGAACACCTGTACGTCCACCCACCCCCTCCTCGTTAGTTGTCCAATCAGTTAACGAGAGGGAGCGCCATGGCCAACAGGCGCGGCACCAAAATCTAAAGAGGCTAGGCGCATGGACCTTCTAGGCCGTAAAGTCTATTCAGCAGGCGCCTTACAGCTCCGAGTCGCCAATCAGCAGGCCCTCTTAGGCCGATACGGCTTTAACACCTGGTCGGAGGTTAGCCGCTTTACAGAGTTGCTGCCCCGGACTCACGCCAGGAGTTCGCAGCCTTTGTGGAGGAGGGCAAAAAGATCGGCAGGAGGACCTCCCTCCAAGCTGCCCTGGACGCGGCCGACTCGGCTGCTAGGACTGTAGCCTCCGGAATTACGCTGAGACGGATTTCCTGGCTCCAGGCCTCCACCTTACCACCAGTACTGCAGACCACATTGCAGGACTTACCCTTTGAGGGCCGGGGTTTGTTTTCCGATAAGACAGACCCTCACCTTCAAAGCCTGAAAGACGGCAAGGTCACCTTAAAGTCGCTCGGGATGCACACCCCGTGGCTCAACGGAGACCCTTTAGGCCCCAAGCCCGCCGCCCGTACTTCCCGCCTCGAAACAGGCAGGATTTCACCAGGAGGCGAGGTCGGGGGGGCGAAGACGCCAGTCTGGCCCCCACGCGGCCCAGTCTCAAGGCCCCACTAAAACCACATCAGGGGCAAGAGCAGCTTTTGAAGGTACGCCCGGGGACGGCGTACCAGACTCTCTTCAGGATCCTTTTCCCCCTTTTCCAACCGCCTTTCCTACTTCCTTCCGGCGTGGTCGCAGATTACTTCCGATCAGTGGGTGCTGCGCACGGTGAAGCACGGATACCACCTCCAGTTTGCTTCATCCCCGCCTTTCCGCCCCCTTCCCGGTCTCTCTTCAGGGACCCCTCTCACGAGCAAATCCTCTGGCACGAGGTGCAATCTCTCCTCACTGCAGGAGCCGTAGAGGAAGTTCCGCTGCCCGAGAGGGGAAGGGTTATTACTCCCGTTATTTTCTCATTCCCAAATCCAAGGGAGGCCTCCGACCAATTCTAGATCTGCGGGGACTCAACAAGTGGCTACGCAAGTTGAAGTTCCGCATGGTCTCCCTGGGAACCATTATCCCGTCCTTGGATCCTGGAGACTGGTACGCCGCCCTCGACATGAAGGACGCGTACTTCCACATAGCCATTTTCCCGCCGCACAGGAAGTACCTTCGGTTCACGGTCAGACAGCACCACTTTCAGTTTGCTGTCCTCCCCTTTGGCCTGTCTACTGCCCCGAGGGTCTTCACAAAATGCATGGCCGTCGTCGCCGCGCACTTCGCAAGCAGCAGATACATGTCTTCCCATACCTGGACGACTGGCTCATCAGGGCGCCTCGCACGCCCAAGTCCGTCAGCACGTCTCAGTAATCAAGGACCTCTTTGTCTTGGGGATCCTCCTCAATGCGGAGAAGTCCACTCTCAATCCGACGCAGAGACTGGACTTCATAGGAGCGACACTGGACTCCTCCCTTGCCAGAGCCTACTTGCCTCAAGCGCGCTTCCTAGCGCTCACTTCACTCGTCCGGCACTTGCAAGCAGCTCGTCTGACCTCAGCTCGCAACTGCCTCGCTCTGCTGGGGCATATGGCCGCATGCACCCATGTCACCAATATGCCAGGCTACGCATGCGGCCCTTTCAGACGTGGCTTCACTCGGTCTTCCGTCCGAGCAGGGACTCCATGGACGTGCTGCTCACGATCCCTCCCGGTCCTCTCCGCTCCCTCGACTGGTGGCTGGACCAGTCTCAGGTTTGTGCAGGGATGCCCTTTCATCCGCAGCAACCATCACTAACCCTAACGACGGATGCGTCATCCCTCGGCTGGGGGGCCACCTAGGTCGCTTACGGACCCAGGGCCGTTGGTCTGCCGACGAGCTCACCCTTCACATCAACATACGGGAGCTACGGGCCGTTCGTCTCGCCTGTCAGACGTTCCAGCAGCATCTTCGTGGCCGTTGTGTTTCGGTATTTACGGACAACACAACGGCCATGTACTACATCAACAGGCAGCAGGGGGGACTCGCTCGTCTCCCCTGTGTCAAGAAGCCATTCAACTATGGGACTTCTGTATAGCCCTCCGGGTGGATCTAGTAGCATCCTTCCTGCCCGGAGTCCGGAACACCCTGGCGGATCGGCTGAGCAGGTCCTTCCTCTGCCACGAGTGGTCGATCAGATCGGACGTCATTTACTCCATTTTCCAGAGGTGGGGCTTTCCCCTCGTAGACCTCTTCGCGTCCCGCTCGAACAGGAAGTGCCAGGAGTTCTGCTCATTCCAGGGCCTCTCCCCCGGGTCGATAACGGACGCGTTTCTCCTGCCTTGGAGCCACCGCCTACTGTATGCCTTCCCTCCGTTTCCTCTGGTACACAGGGTCTTGCTCAAGGTTCGCAGAGACAAGGCGCAGCTCATCTTAATAGCGCGGCGTGGCCCAGGCAAGCCTGGTACACCACCCTCCTGGACCTGTCAGTAGCCGCTCCAATTCCCCTCCCAGTGTCCCGGACCTCATCACACAGGACCACGGGAGACTTCGTCATCCGGATCTGCGATCCCTCCACCTCACGGCGTGGCTCCTGCATGGCTGAATGCTGAGGAATTACGCTGCTGCTCCGGTCCGGTGCAGCGCATTCTCCTCCATAGCAGAAAACCTTCCACCCGCAGAACGTATGTGGCCAAGTGGAGGCGCTTCACGGCCTGGTGTGCATCCACGATGTTTCCCCTTACAGGCGTCAATCCCGACGATCCTAGACTACCTCTGGCACCTTAAGCAGGGATGGGGCCTGGCGACTTCCTCTCTTAAGGTGCACCTGACAGCAATATCCACCTTCCATCCGGGAGACGGTGGCTGCTCGGTGTTCTCTCACCCGGTAGTCTCTCGCTTCATGAAGGGTCTGGACCGTACTTATCCCCCCACTCGTCACCCAGCCCCTCCTGGGACCTCAACTTGGTCTTGAAACAGACTTATGTTGCCGCCCTTCGAACCACTGGCAACTTGCCCGCTTCTCTACCTATCGTGGAAGACGGTCTTCTTGGTGGCAATCACCTCAGCGCGTCGGGTCTCGGAGATCAGAGCCCTCACTGTCGATCCTCCGTACACCGTCTTTCATAAAGACAAAGTGCAACTGCGACCTCATCCTGCTTTCCTCCCTAAGGTGGTGTCTGCCTTCCACGCTTGCCAGGACATCTTTCTCCCGGTTTTCTTCCCGAAGCCGCATGCTTCTCGGAGAGAACAGCAGCTACACACCTTGGATGTGCGCAGAGCACTGGCTTTCTATGTGGAAAGAACCAAGCCCTTCCGAAGGTCTCCGCAGCTCTTTGTCGCGGTTGCAGAGCGAATGAAAGGTCTGCCAATCTCCTCCCAGAGGATTTCCTCCTGGGTCAGGGCCTGTATTCGCACGTGCTACGAGCAAGCTCAGGTTCCCCTCGGACACCTTACGGCGCATTCCACGAGGGCTCAAGCTTCCTCAGCAGCCTACTTGGCGCACGTGCCCATCCAGGAGATTTGCCGTGCTGCGACCTGGTCATCGGTCCACACTTTCGCCACGCACTATGCGTTGGTCCAGCAGTCTCGGGACGACGCGGCCTTTGGGGCGGCTGTACTCCAGACTGCCGCGTCTCACTCCGACCCTCCGCCTAGGTAAGGCTTGGGATTCACCTAATGGAATGCATATGAGCAACCACTCGAAGAAGAAAAAAGGTTACTTACCTCTGTAACTGTTGTTCTTCGAGATGTGTTGCTCATATCCATTCCACACCCACCCTCCTTCCCCACTGTCGGAGTAGCCGGCAAGAAGGAACTGAAGGGTGGCCGGGTCGGCTGGGGTATTTATGCGGCACCGTGGTGGCGCCACTACAGGGGACGCCCAGCCGACCCGCCGAGTGTTGCTAGGGTAGAAAAGTTTCTCCGACGGCTGTGCACGCGGCGCGCACACACCTAAATGGAATGTATATGAGCAACACATCTCGAAGAACAACAGTTACAGAGGTAAGTAACCTCATTATACTTGTTCTATCTGTGACTGTGCCACAAATTTCCTTTGTGATCTTAAGTAAATCACAGGCCCAGATTTTTAAAAGTGGTCACTGATTTTGGGTTTCTCCTGTTTTGGGTGCCTAACTTGGATCTGATTTACAGAAGTGCTGATGCTCCCAACTTGTAGCTGAAGTCAATGGAGCTCCATGTGCTCAACACCTCTGGAAGGGGAGACTTGAAAATATTTGTCTCAGCTTCCATATCTTTAAATGGAGATAGTAACTTCACCGCTTCCAGAAGGTTGGGAAGAGATTTATAATTGTCTGTTAAAGTGCCTTGAGATCCTTGTGATAGAACTGGTATATATTAATGATAGCTGTTAGAATTATTGTGAGATCTCTCTGGAACCCCCTCTAAGCCTTCTAACTCCTTCCTATGAAATAAACAGGCTCAAAGCACACAAGGAATAGACATTATCCAGTTCACAAAAAAATTAGTTTCCATATCTTTTCAAGTAAAGTGTCCATAATTCTTTTCCATCTCCCAATAGTTTTCAAAACAGACTCTTTACTTTTTTGTTTTATAAGTCCAGTGACAATATCTCTCATTATTCCCAGCCCTAGACATTCAAGTGCCAATTTTCTGTTATTTGAAATTATGCACATTAAAAATCCACGAGACAGAAAACTCTTACTATGTTAGTTGGCCTTATTTGACTACACCACTGAAGGTCAATGAGGCATGTCACGAGATAAAGACTACTTAATGAATATGGTCAGGCCTATATGCCAGATATTTTGGGGTTTGTGCTGATTTCTTGTGGGAATGAGGGTTGGGATCCGTGTGCCCACTTAATTACAACCACTTGAATCAGGTTGTATGTTGTTTCTTCTTGGTATTTGTTCCAATATGTTGATTGCTGCATGCAGAATGTTGGGTGATCCTCAGTTGATGTCTATCAGCTATGACTTCCAATTAAGTCGGGTCGGTTTACACCATCTGAGGATCAGCCCATAGTTTTTGGATTATTACTGCTAGACTTTTTTATTAAGAATGGTGCTGTTCTTCCATCGTGCAACAGGCCATTTTTGCGCTCAGATTGTTACTTCTCCAGATGTGTCTTTGTGTCACAAATGGTCAGTGCATTTCCAATGTGGGCTCTTTTCCTCATGTAGTTTCAGAATCACATTGCCATTTCTACAAGGTTTTGTCTGATGTCAGTGCCAGAAAGGAGAACCCGCTGTGCTGTCTTTGCTAGCCTCAAACGATCAGGTGGAGGAACTCGTTTAAAGATGATTCAGTAAGGTGCAATAGCTCACTGTTATTCCGGGACACCAGGACTTATTTACTGATACTGCGGCTACAACTTCTATGCAATATTATGCAAGGGTTTCTCCATCCTGCTCCATTTTTTGATTGGTGGAATCAGGGTCCTGTGCAGTGGTGCCCCATTTCACTGTCAAGAAGGCACGCGACTAGGTCTCCCTGGCCACTGGTCTGACTGTGTAAGACTGCAGCCAAGCGCTGTTTGGTCAAGCCTTTGTTCGTGAGCTTTCTACTCAGATTTGAACTTTAGCGTTCATAAACTCGAAGAAGCTAGCATTGAACCCTCTAGCTTAATTACCGCTTTGATCTGATATTGCTGCCACCAGACAGGAATTACAGTGCCTGCCTTCGCTCTGGTCCCCCAAACCTTCCCGGGACCCCAAGAATCCAAATTCCTTGGATTCTTTAAAACAAGGAGAAATTAAACACTTCCTCCTCTTTTATCCCTCCAGGCTTCCCTTGCCGGGCTACCTGAGAGTTACTGTCCAAACTCTTGAATCAAATCCCTTGAGTGCCGACTACGGGAAAAATTCCAAGTCTTAAGAAAGCTTTATTTACAAAAAGAAAGAAAAAAACTAAATCGTCTCTGTATCAGGTTGAAATTACAGGTCAAATTGCTTAAAAGAAAAATGCTAAAACCTATATTTAAAGAAATGCATTTAAAATTTCGCAACTTACACACATGGTAAATAAAAAAAACCCCATAAAAGCCTATTGTTTTTCCCTTTGTACTTAAACTTAAACTGAAGATTAGAGCTTGAGATAGAAAGATCCTCTCTGCCGAGAGACAGACAAAAAACACAGACCCAAACATTCCCTCCCTGAACTTTGAAAAATCCGGTTTCCTGATTGGTCCTCTGGTCAGGTGTTTGGTTCCCTTTGTTAACCCTTTACAGGTAAAAGAAACATTAACCCTTAGCTATTTGTTTATGACAAGCCTCCCATGCGGAATTGGGCAGGATTCCTCCCCAATCCCACTGCAGGGTCATTTGCATTCTCACATCTACACTAGGAGGGTACTGTGAGGTTTTTTTCCATCTCATTTTCTTTGACATGGGCAGGAAAGGGAAGATCCTCCTCTCTGCTTCCCACTACTGATTATTTAGAATGTATATACATACTATGTGCATTCAGAAACACAAAGAAAACCAAGGTGTGTTCTCCAAGGAACTTCAGGTGTGGTGTGGACCATCCACAGTGCTCATTGAAATCAATGCTCAGCACCACTTAAGATCAGGCAAATTAGATGCAATGTCTCAATACAATGCAGGAGAATGGTTTGGGTCACAAGGCCACTGAGAATGAGATTGCAGTAGTCCAGATGAGAAATGAACCAGGCATGGAACCAGGTTTTAGGAGTAGGGATGGAGAGGAATGGAGACAGCTTAGATATATTAGGGCCTGATCCAAAGCCCACTGAGGTCAATGGAAAGACGCACATTGACTTTAATGGACTTCGGATCAGGCCCCTAGTAGGGCGTATATTGGTCCAACAGTGCTTACATGAAGGGTTACTAGTTAAATAGTCAAAGAATATCATAGTAATTAAGCTATAGTGACCAAGACATAGGCTTTTACCTGGAGATTAATGATGAGCTATGGTGGACACAGCTGAGGAAATGCCCTGTTTTGAGCTGCTTGTTGCTACAGAGGATCTGTGCTACACCTCAGCTTTTAGACAATCTTTTGGGGTAACCCTGTCAGTGTGGCAGTGTGGCAGACCTTCAAGGAGTCCCACTTGTCCTTCAGGGTAGGCCCTGCTGCCTCACCGCCTCCTAGATTGGAGCCTCTGAGTTTCAGCACTCCTGTGAGCTCTCCTCAGCGAGTTCCACTGAAGTGCACTCCTGGTTAGAGACTTGTACACACTTCAGGAACTAATGCACCCCAGCAAATATTTGAGGTGACACTCAAGCAGAGTTTTCAAAATAGAGCAGGATATACTAGTGCTGTGTTCCAGTTGACTAAAAGTCCTTAGGTTAGCATAGAGAAACGAAGGTTAAAGCATAGTCCATTCTAGTAAAGCCAGAGTAATTCACTAGCCAAGCTATAGTTAACTCCCTTTTCAGGTTCTGTTGACTTCCTTAATCAGTCCCAGTAGAGATCTTTCAGCCTCTTCCAGAAACCAACTCTTTATTCACTTTTGGTCACCTCCCAGTCCTTTGTTTTCCAGGTAGGTCCATGCTGAGTTCAAACACAGGGGTGCAAGGTGGGGGAAAACTTTTTCCTCTGGGTTGTTGATTGCTAGGTGTCAGTGATATTGTCTTTGGGGTTTTCTATGTTCTTCTCATATTTTTGATAAAGGTTGACCTTGACCAGTCCTTCTGATGACCCATTCAGTCCACTCAGACAGCTAAGTGGCATGCCCTGCCCCGCCCCACCCTGCCCCTCCCCTCCCCACATATCTCTTTGCCTGCACCAAGAGCAAACTTAATCATTTTTCTCCCACTGGGTAGAAAAACTATGTAGGGGGAAACTGAGGCACACACAGGCATCATAAAAATACTACAGAAAATTCCCACTTTGTCACACCTGGATTTTGTATTCAGTTTCATCTGACACATCAAACATTCTTATTTTCCAAGTCCAATTCCCAAGTTAAAAAATCAAATGTTTCCCTGTATCTTTTGTTAGTATTTTGAACTGCACCTGTGTCATAAATAGATAGCTAAGGGTTAATGTTTCTTTCACCTGTAAAGGGTTAACAAAGAGAACCAAACACCTCACCAGAGGACCAATCAGGAAACCGGATTTTTCGAAGTTCAGGTTTAGAGGAGAGGAAAGTATCTCAACACGCAGCATGGATTCACCAAGGGCAAGTCATGTCTGACTAAACCTAATTGCCTTTATAGAGATAACTGGGTCTGTGGATGAAAGAAAAGCAGTGGATGTTTTATCCTTGACTTACAAACCTTTTGATATGGTCTCCCACAATAATTCTTGCAGCAAGTTTAAGGAAAGTGTGGGCTGGATGAAATGACTCATAAAGTGGATAGAAGCTGGCTCAACAAGTAGTGATCAATGGCTGCATGTCTAGTTGGCAGCTGGTGTCAAGTGGAGTGCCCCAAGGGTTGGTCCTGGGGGCCGGTTTGTTCAATATCTCATTAATGATCTGGAGGATGGTGGTGGATTGCAATTCTCAGCAAAAGTTTGCCAGATGACACTAAAACTGGGAGAGTGTAGACTACACTGGAGGGTAGGGATAAGGATATAGAAGGGACCTAGACAAATTAGAGGATTGGCCCAAAAAGAAAACCTGTGAGTCAACAACGGACAAGTGCAAGAGTCTGCAATTAAGGATGGAAGAATCCATGCCACTGCTACAGACAGAGACCAAGCGGCTGGCAGCGTTTCTGCAGAAAAGGACTAGAGTTACAGGGAACAAGAAGTTGATTATGAGTCAACAGTGTGCCCTTGTTACCAAGAAGGCTAAAATGGCATTTTGGGCTGTATACATAGGGGCAATTGCCAAGCAGATTCGAGGGACGTGAATTCAATTCCCCTCTATTCGGTACATTGGTGACGGCCTCATCTGGAGGTAACTGTGTCCAGTTTTGGGCCTCCACACTATAGGAAGGAGTGGCAAAAATTGGAAGAGTCAGCAGAGGGCCA